>NW_028270165.1:74914584-75207246 GCF_037043375.1 Chiloscyllium plagiosum
CGTGAGTCTGTGTCACTCTCCCCCCCCCCCGTGAGTCTGTGTCTCTCTCTCTCCCCCCCCGTGAGTCTGTGTCTCTCCCTCCCCCCCCGTGAGTCTGTGTCACTCTCCCCCCCCCCCGTGAGTCTGTGTCTCTCTCTCTCCCCCCCCCGTGAGTCTGTGTCTCTCCCCTCCCCCCCCGTGAGTCTGTGTCACCTCTCCCTCCCCCCGTGAGTCTGTGTCTCTCTCCCTCCCCCCCCGTGAGTCTGTGTCACTCTCCCTCCCCCCCGTGAGTCTGTGTCTCTCTCTCTCCCCCCCGTGAGTCTGTGTCACTCTCCCCCCCCCCCCGTGAGTCTGTGTCACTCTCCCTCCCCCGTGAGTCTGTGTCTCTCTCCCCCCCCCGTGAGTCTGTGTCTCTCTCTCTCCCCCCGTGAGTCTGTGTCACTCTCCCTCCCCCCGTGAGTCTGTGTCTCTCTCCTCCCCCCCCCGTGAGTCTGTGTCTCTCTCCCCCCCCGTGTGTCTGTGTCTCTCTCTCCCCCCCCCGTGAGTCTGTGTCACTCTCTCCCCACCCCCGTGAGTCTGTGTCTCTCTCCCCCCCCCGTGAGTCTGTGTCTCTCTCTCCCCCCCACCGTGAGTCTGTGTCACTCTCCCCCCCCCCCCCGTGAGTCTGTGTCTCTCTCTCTCCCCCCCGTGAGTCTGTGTCTCTCCCTCCCCCCCCCGTGAGTCTGTGTCTCTCTCTCCCCCCCCCCGTGAGTCTGTGTCACTCTCCCTCCCCCCCGTGAGTCTGTGTCTCTCTCTCTCCCCCCCCCGTGAGTCTGTGTCACTCTCCCTCCCCCCGTGAGTCTGTGTCACTCTCCCCCCCCCCCGTGAGTCTGTGTCACGCTCCCCCCCCCGTGAGTCTGTGTCACTCTCCCCCCCCCCGTGAGTCTGTGTCACTCTCCCCCCCCCCCGTGAGTCTGTGTCACTCTCCCCGCCCCCCGTGAGTCTGTGTCTCACTCTCTCCCCCCCGTGAGTCTGTGTCACTCTCCCTCCCCCCGTGAGTCTGTGTCTCTCTCTCTCCCCCCCCCCCGTGAGTCTGTGTCACTCTCCCTCCCCCCGTGAGTCTGTGTCTCTCTCTCCCCCCCCGTGAGTCTGTGTCACTCTCCCCCCCCCCCGTGAGTCTGTGTCACTCTCCCCCCCCCCCCCGTGAGTCTGTGTCACTCTCCCTCCCCCCGTGAGTCTGTGTCTCTCTCTCTCCCCCCCCCCCCGTGAGTCTGTGTCTCTCTCTCTCCCCCCCGTTCTCTCTCCCCCCGTGAGTCTGTGTCTCTCTCTCCCCCCCCCCCCCGTGAGTCTGTGTCTCTCTCTCCCCCCCCGTGAGTCTGTGTCTCTCTCTCCCCCCCCCGTGAGTCTGTGTCTCTCTCTCCCCCCCGTGAGTCTGTGTCTCTCCCTCCCCCCCCGTGAGTCTGTGTCTCTCTCTCCCCCCCCGTGAGTCTGTGTCTCTCCCTCCCCCCCCGTGAGTCTGTGTCTCTCTCTCCCCCCCCCCGTGAGTCTGTGTCTCTCTCTCTCCCCCCCCCCGTGAGTCTGTGTTTCACTCTCCCCCCCCCCGCCCCCGTGAGTCTGTGTCTCTCTCCCCCCCCCGTGAGTCTGTGTCTCTCTCCCCCCCCCCCCGTGAGTCTGTGTCTCTCTCCCCCCCCCGTGAGTCTGTGTCTCTCTCCCCCCCCCGTGAGTCTGTGTCTCTCTCTCTCCCCCCCCCGTGAGTCTGTGTCTCACTCTCCCCCCCCGCCCCCGTGAGTCTGTGTCTCTCTCCCCCCCCCGTGAGTCTGTGTCTCTCTCCCCCCCCCCCCGTGAGTCTGTGTCTCTCTCCCCCCCCCCCCGTGAGTCTGTGTCTCTCTCCCCCCCCCGTGAGTCTGTGTCTCTCTCCCCCCCCCCTGTGAGTCTGTGTCTCTCTCCCCCCCCCCCGTGAGTCTGTGTCTCTCTCCCCCCCCCCCTGTGAGTCTGTGTCTCTCTCCCCCCCCCGTGAGTCTTTGTCTCTCTCCCCCCCCCCCGTGAGTCTGTGTCTCTCTCTCCCCCCCCCGTGAGTCTGTGTCTCTCTCCCCCCCCCCGTGAGTCTGTGTCTCTCTCTCCCCCCCCCCCCCGTGAGTCTGTGTCTCTCTCTCCCCCCCCCCGTGAGTCTGTGTCTCTCTCTCTCCCCCCCCGTGAGTCTGTGTCTCTCTCTCTCCCCCCCGTGAGTCTGTATCTCTCCCCCCCCCCGTGAGTCTGTGTCTCTCCCCCCCCCGTGAGTCTGTGTCTCTCTCTCTCTCCCCCCGTGAGTCTGTATCTCTCCCCCCCCCGTGAGTCTGTGTCTCTCCCCCCCCCGTGAGTCTGTGTCTCTCTCTCCCCCCCCGTGAGTCTGTGTCTCTCCCCCCCCCGTGAGTCTGTGTCTCTCTCTCCCCCCCCCGTGAGTCAGTGTCTCTCTCTCCCCCCCCCCGTGAGTCTGTGTCTCACTCTCTCTCCCCCCCCCGTGAGTCTGTGTCTCTCTCTCCCCCCCCCGTGAGTCTGTGTCTCTCTCTCTCCCCCCCGTGAGTCTGTATCTCTCCCCCCCCCGTGAGTCTGTGTCTCTCCCCCCCCCGTGAGTCTGTGTCTCTCTCTCTCTCCCCCCGTGAGTCTGTATCTCTCCCCCCCCCGTGAGTCTGTGTCTCTCCCCCCCCGTGAGTCTGTGTCTCTCTCTCACCCCCCCGTGAGTCAGTGTCTCTCTCTCCCCCCCCCGTGAGTCTGTGTCTCACTCTCTCTCCCCCCCCCGTGAGTCTGTGTCTCTCTCTCCCCCCCGTGAGTCTGTGTCTCACTCTCTCTCCCCCCCCCGTGAGTCTGTGTCTCTCCCCCCCCCCGTGAGTCTGTGTCTCTCTCTCTCTCCCCCCCCCGTGAGTCTGTGTCTCTCTCCCCCCCCCCGTGAGTCTGTGTCTCTCCCCCCCCCCGTGAGTCTGTGTCTCACTCTCTCTCCCCCCCCCGTGAGTCTGTGTCTCTCTCTCCCCCCCCCCCGTGAGTCTGTGTCTCTCTCTCCCCCCCCCCCGTGAGTCTGTGTCTCTCTCTCCCCCCGTGAGTCTGTGTCTCTCTCTCTCCCCCGTGAGTCTGTATCTCTCTCTCTCCCCCGTGAGTCTGTATCTCTCCCCCCACCCCCCCGTGAGTCTGTGTCTCTCTCCCCCCCCGTGAGTCTGTGTCTCTCTCTCTCCCCCGTGAGTCTGTATCTCTCCCCCCCCCCCCGTGAGTCTGTGTCTCTCCCCCCCCCCCGTGAGTCTGTGTCTCTCCCCCCCCGTGAGTCTGTGTCTCTCTCTCTCCCCCCCCCGTGAGTCTGTGTCTCTCTCTCCCCCCCCGTGAGTCTGTGTCTCTCTCTCCCCCCCCCGTGAGTCTGTGTCTCTCTCTCTCCCCCCGTGAGTCTGTGTCTCTCTCTCTCCCCCCCCGTGAGTCTGTGTCTCTCTCCCCCCCCCCGGGAGTCTGTGTCTCTCTCTCTCTCCCCCCCCGTGAGTCTGTGTCTCTCTCTCCCCCCCCCCCCCGTGAGTCTGTGTCTCTCTCTCTCTCCCCCCCCGTGAGTCTGTGTCTCTCTCTCCCCCCCCCCGTAAGTCTGTGTCTCTCTCTCCCCCCCCCCGTGAGTCTGTGTCTCTCTCCCCCCCCCGTGAGTCTGTGTCTCTCACTCTCCCCCCCGTGAGTCTGTGTCTCTCACTCTCCCCCCCCCCCCCGTGAGTCTGTGTCTCTCTCCCCCCCCCGTGAGTCTGTGTCTCTCTCTCCCCCCCCCCCGTGAGTCTGTGTCTCTCTCTCTCCCCCCCCCGTGAGTCTGTGTCTCTCTCCCCCCCCCCGTGAGTCTGTGTCTCTCTCCCCCCCCCCCGTGAGTCTGTGTCTCTCTCTCTCTCCCCCGTGAGTCTGTGTCTCTCTCTCTCTCCCCCGTGAGTCTGTGTCTCTCTCCCCCCCCCGTGAGTCTGTGTCTCTCTCTCTCTCCCCCCCCGTGAGTCTGTGTCTCTCTCTCTCTCCCCCGTGAGTCTGTGTCTCTCTCCCCCCCCCCGTGAGTCTGTGTCTCTCTCTCTCCCCCCCCCCGTGAGTCTGTGTCTCTCCCCCCCCCCCCCGTGAGTCTGTGTCTCTCTCTCCCCCCCCGTGAGTCTGTGTCTCACTCTCTCCCCCCCCGTGAGTCTGTGTCACTCTCCCCCACCCCGTGAGTCTGTGTCACTCTCCCCCCCCCCCGTGAGTCTGTGTCACGCTCCCCCCCCCCCGTGAGTCTGTGTCACTCTCCCCCCCCCCCCCGTGAGTCTGTGTCACTCTCCCCCCCCCCCGTGAGTCTGTGTCACGCTCCCCCCCCCCGTGAGTCTGTGTCACTCTCCCCCCCCGTGAGTCTGTGTCTCTCTCTCCCCCCCCCCGTGAGTCTGTGTCTCACTCTCTCCCCCCCCGTGAGTCTGTGTCACTCTCCCTCCCCCCGTGAGTCTGTGTCTCTCTCTCTCCCCCCCCCCCGTGAGTCTGTGTCACTCTCCCTCCCCCCGTGAGTCTGTGTCTCTCTCTCCCCCCCCCCGTGAGTCTGTGTCTCTCTCCCCCCCCCCCCCCGTGAGTCTGTGTCTCTCTCTCTCCCCCCGTGAGTCTGTGTCACTCTCCCTCCCCCCGTGAGTCTGTGTCTCTCTCTCTCCCCCCGTGAGTCTGTGTCTCTCTCCCCCCCCCCCCGTGAGTCTGTGTCTCTCTCTCTCCCCCCGTGAGTCTGTGTCACTCTCCCTCCCCCCGTGAGTCTGTGTCTCTCTCTCTCCCCCCCCCGTGAGTCTGTGTCTCTCTCTCCCCCCCCCGTGAGTCTGTGTCACTCTCCCTCCCCCCGTGAGTCTGTGTCTCTCTCCCCCCCCCCCCCGTGAGTCTGTGTCTCTCTCTCCCCCCCCCGTGAGTCTGTGTCTCTCTCCCCCCCCCCCCCCGTGAGTCTGTGTCTCTCTCTCTCCCCCCGTGAGTCTGTGTCACTCTCCCTCCCCCCGTGAGTCTGTGTCTCTCTCTCCCCCCCCGTGAGTCCGTGTCTCACTCTCTCCCCCCCCGTGAGTGTGTGTCTCTCTCTCCCCCCCCCCCGTGAGTCTGTGTCTCTCTCTCCCCCCCCGTGAGTCTGTGTCTCTCTCCCCCCCCCGTGAGTCTGTGTCTCTCTCTCCCCCCCCCGTGAGTCTGTGTCACTCTCTCCCCACCCGTGAGTC
Source organism: Chiloscyllium plagiosum (assembly GCF_037043375.1). Lineage (NCBI taxonomy): Eukaryota > Metazoa > Chordata > Chondrichthyes > Orectolobiformes > Hemiscylliidae > Chiloscyllium > Chiloscyllium plagiosum. The sequence continues at coordinate 74,919,714 of NW_028270165.1, forward strand.
TGTGTCTCTCTCCCCCCCCGTGAGTCTGTGTCTCTCCCTCCCCCCCCGTGAGTCTGTGTCTCTCTCTCTCCCCCCCCCGTGAGTCTGTGTCTCTCTCTCCCCCCCCCCCCGTGAGTCTGTGTCTCTCTCTCCCCCCCGTGAGTCTGTGTCTCTCTCCCCCCCCCGTGAGTCTGTGTCTCTCTCTCCCCCCCCCGTGAGTCTGTGTCACTCTCTCCCCCCCCGTGAGTCTGTGTCTCTCTCCCCCCCCGTGAGTCTGTGTCTCTCTCTCCCCCCCCCGTGAGTCTGTGTCTCTCTCTCCCCCCCCCGTGAGTCTGTGTCACTCTCTCCCCCCCCCGTGAGTCTGTGTCACTCTCTCCCCCCCCCGTGAGTCTGTGTCTCTCTCCCCCCCCCGTGAGTCTGTGTCTCTCTCTCCCCCCCCCGTGAGTCTGTGTCACTCTCCCCCCCCCCCGTGAGTCTGTGTCTCTCTCTCTCCCCCCCCGTGAGTCTGTGTCTCTCCCTCCCCCCCCGTGAGTCTGTGTCACTCTCCCCCCCCCCCCGTGAGTCTGTGTCTCTCTCTCTCCCCCCCCGTGAGTCTGTGTCTCTCCCTCCCCCCCCGTGAGTCTGTGTCACTCTCCCTCCCCCCGTGAGTCTGTGTCTCTCTCCCCCCCCCCCGTGAGTCTGTGTCACTCTCCCTCCCCCCGTGAGTCTGTGTCTCTCTCTCTCCCCCCCGTGAGTCTGTGTCACTCTCCCCCCCCCCCCCGTGAGTCTGTGTCACTCTCCCTCCCCCCGTGAGTCTGTGTCTCGCTCCCCCCCCCCCCGTGAGTCTGTGTCTCTCTCTCTCCCCCCGTGAGTCTGTGTCACTCTCCCTCCCCCCGTGAGTCTGTGTCTCTCTCTCTCCCCCCCCCGTGAGTCTGTGTCTCTCTCCCCCCCCGTGTGTCTGTGTCTCTCTCTCCCCCCCCCCGTGAGTCTGTGTCACTCTCTCCCCACCCCCGTGAGTCTGTGTCTCTCTCCCCCCCCCGTGAGTCTGTGTCTCTCTCTCCCCCCCCACCGTGAGTCTGTGTCACTCTCCCCCCCCCCCGTGAGTCTGTGTCTCTCTCTCTCCCCCCCCGTGAGTCTGTGTCTCTCCCTCCCCCCCCGTGAGTCTGTGTCTCTCTCTCTCCCCCCCCCGTGAGTCTGTGTCACTCTCCCTCCCCCCGTGAGTCTGTGTCTCTCTCTCTCCCCCCCCGTGAGTCTGTGTCACTCTCCCTCCCCCCGTGAGTCTGTGTCACTCTCCCCCCCCCCCGTGAGTCTGTGTCACGCTCCCCCCCCCGTGAGTCTGTGTCACTCTCCCCCCCCCCCGTGAGTCTGTGTCACTCTCCCCCCCCCCCCGTGAGTCTGTGTCACTCTCCCGCCCCCGTGAGTCTGTGTCTCACTCTCTCCCCCCCGTGAGTCTGTGTCACTCTCCCTCCCCCCGTGAGTCTGTGTCTCTCTCTCTCCCCCCCCCCCGTGAGTCTGTGTCACTCTCCCTCCCCCCGTGAGTCTGTGTCTCTCTCTCCCCCCCCCGTGAGTCTGTGTCACTCTCCCCCCCCCCCCCGTGAGTCTGTGTCACTCTCCCCCCCCCCCCCGTGAGTCTGTGTCACTCTCCCTCCCCCCGTGAGTCTGTGTCTCTCTCTCTCCCCCCCCCCCCGTGAGTCTGTGTCTCTCTCTCTCCCCCCGTGAGTCTGTGTCTCTCTCTCCCCCCCCCCCCCGTGAGTCTGTGTCTCTCTCTCCCCCCCCCGTGAGTCTGTGTCTCTCTCTCCCCCCCCCGTGAGTCTGTGTCTCTCTCTCCCCCCCGTGAGTCTGTGTCTCTCCCTCCCCCCCCGTGAGTCTGTGTCTCTCTCTCCCCCCCGTGAGTCTGTGTCTCTCCCTCCCCCCCCGTGAGTCTGTGTCTCTCTCTCCCCCCCCCCGTGAGTCTGTGTCTCTCTCTCTCCCCCCCCCGTGAGTCTGTGTTTCACTCTCCCCCCCCCCGCCCCCGTGAGTCTGTGTCTCTCTCCCCCCCCCGTGAGTCTGTGTCTCTCTCCCCCCCCCCCCCCCGTGAGTCTGTGTCTCTCTCCCCCCCCGTGAGTCTGTGTCTCTCTCCCCCCCCCGTGAGTCTGTGTCTCTCTCTCTCCCCCCCCCGTGAGTCTGTGTCTCACTCTCCCCCCCCCCGCCCCCGTGAGTCTGTGTCTCTCTCCCCCCCCGTGAGTCTGTGTCTCTCTCCCCCCCCCCCCGTGAGTCTGTGTCTCTCTCCCCCCCCCCCCGTGAGTCTGTGTCTCTCTCCCCCCCCCGTGAGTCTGTGTCTCTCTCCCCCCCCCCCCTGTGAGTCTGTGTCTCTCTCCCCCCCCCCCCGTGAGTCTGTGTCTCTCTCCCCCCCCCCCTGTGAGTCTGTGTCTCTCTCCCCCCCCCCCGTGAGTCTGTGTCTCTCTCCCCCCCCCCCGTGAGTCTGTGTCTCTCTCCCCCCTCCCCGTGAGTCTGTGTCTCTCTCTCTCCCCCCCCCCCCGTGAGTCTGTGTCTCTCTCTCCCCCCCCCCGTGAGTCTGTGTCTCTCTCCCCCCCCCCCGTGAGTCTGTGTCTCTCTCTCCCCCCCCCTGTGAGTCTGTGTCTCTCTCCCCCCCCCCCGTGAGTCTGTGTCACTCTCCCTCCCCCCGTGAGTCTGTGTCTCTCTCTCCCCCCCCCCCCCCGTGAGTCTGTGTCTCTCCCCCCCCCGTGAGTCTGTGTCTCTCTCTCCCCCCCCCGTGAGTCTGTGTCTCTCTCTCCCCCCCCCGTGAGTCTGTGTCACTCTCTCCCCACCCCCGTGAGTCTGTGTCTCTCTCCCCCCCCCCGTGAGTCTGTGTCTCTCTCCCCCCCCCCGTGAGTCTGTGTCTCTCTCTCTCCCCCCCCCGTGAGTCTGTGTCTCACTCTCCCCCCTCGTGAGTCTGTGTCTCTCTCTCCCCCCCCGTGAGTCTGTGTCTCTCTCTCCCCCCCCCGTGAGTCTGTGTCTCTCCCCCCCCGTGAGTCTGTGTCTCTCTCTCCCCCCGTGAGTCTGTGTCTCTCCCCCCCCCGTGAGTCTGTGTCTCTCTCTCTCCCCCCCCCGTGAGTCTGTGTCTCTCTCCCCCCCCCGTGAGTCTGTGTCTCTCACTCTCCCCCCCCCCGTGAGTCTGTGTCTCTCCCCCCCCCCCGTGAGTCTGTGTCTCTCCCCCCCCCCGTGAGTCTGTGTCTCTCCCCCCACCCCGTGAGTCTGTGTCTCTCCCCCCCCCCGTGAGTCTGTGTCTCTCCCCCCACCCCGTGAGTCTGTGTCTCTCTCTCCCCCCCGTGAGTCTGTGTCTCTCTCCCCCCCCCCGTGAGTCTGTGTCTCTCTCCCCCCCCCCCGTGAGTCTGTGTCTTTCTCCCCCCCCCCCGTGAGTCTGTGTCTCTCCCCCCCCCCCGTGAGTCTGTGTCTCTCCCCCCCCCCGTGAGTCTGTGTTTCTCTCTCTCCCCCCCCCCCGTGAGTCTGTGTTTCTCTCTCTCCCCCCCCGTGAGTCTGTGTCTCTCTCCCCCCCCCCGTGAGTCTGTGTTTCTCTCTCTCCCCCCCGTGAGTCTGTGTCTCTCTCCCCCCCCCCCCCCCGTGAGTCTGTGTCTCTCTCCCCCCCCCCGTGAGTCTGTGTCTCACTCTCTCTCTCCCCGTGAGTCTGTGTCTCTCTCCCCCCCCGTGAGTCTGTGTCTCTCTCTCCCCCCCCCCGTGAGTCTGTGTCTCTCTCCCCCCCCCCCGTGAGTCTGTGTCTCTCCCCCCCCCCCGTGAGTCTGTGTCTCTCTCCCCCCCCCCGTGAGTCTGTGTCTCTCCCCCCCCCCCGTGAGTCTGTGTCTCACTCTCTCTCTCCCCGTGAGTCTGTGTCTCTCTCCCCCCCCGTGAGTCTGTGTCTCTCTCTCCCCCCCCCCGTGAGTCTGTGTCTCTCTCCCCCCCCCCCGTGAGTCTGTGTCTCTCCCCCCCCCCCGTGAGTCTGTGTCTCTCTCTCCCCCCCCCGTGAGTCTGTGTCTCTCTCTCCCCCCCCCGTGAGTCTGTGTCTCTCTCCCCCCCCCCCGTGAGTCTGTGTCTCTCCCCCCCCGTGAGTCTGTGTCTCTCTCCCCCCCCCCGTGAGTCTGTGTCTCTCCCCCCCCCCCCGTGAGTCTGTGTCTCTCTCCGCCCCCCGTGAGTCTGTGTCTCTCTCCCCCCCCCCCGTGAGTCTGTGTCTCTCTCTCCCCCCCCCGTGAGTCTGTGTCTCTCTCTCCCCCCCCGTGAGTCTGTCTCTCTCTCTCCCCCCCCCCGTGAGTCTGTGTCTCTCTCTCCCCCCCCCCCCGTGAGTCTGTGTCTCTCTCCCCCCCCCCCGTGAGTCTGTGTCTCTCTCCCCCCACCCGTGAGTCTGTGTCTCTCTCTCTCCCCCCCCCGTGAGTCTGTGTCTCTCCCCCCCCCCCCCGGTGAGTCTGTGTCTCTCTCCCCCCCCCCCGTGAGTCTGTGTCTCTCTCTCCCCTCCCCGTGAGTCTGTGTCTCTCTCTCTCCCCCCCCCCCGTGAGTCTGTGTCTCTCCCCCCCCCCGTGAGTCTGTGTCTCTCTCTGTCCCCCCCCATGAGTCTGTGTCTCTCTCTCCCCCCCCCCCGTGAGTCTGTGTCTCTCTCCCCCCCCCCCCGTGAGTCTGTGTCTCTCTCCCCCCCCCCGTGAGTCTGTGTCTCTCTCCCCCCCCCCCCGTGAGTCTGTGTCTCTCTCCCCCACCCCCGTGAGTCTGTGTCTCTCTCTCCCCCCCGTGAGTCTGTGTCTCTCTCCCCCCCCCCCCGTGAGTCTGTGTCTCTCTCTCTCCCCCCCCGTGAGTCTGTGTCTCTCTCTCTCCCCCCCCGTGAGTCTGTGTCTCTCCCCCCCCCCCGTGAGTCTGTGTCTCTCTCTCCCCCCCCCCGTGAGTCTGTGTCTCTCTCCCCCCCCCGTGAGTCTGTGTCTCTCTCCCCCCCCCCGTGAGTCTGTGTCTCTCTCTCTCCCCCCCCCCGTGAGTCTGTGTCTCTCTCCCCCCCCCGTGAGTCTGTGTCTCTCTCCCCCCCCCGTGAGTCTGTGTCTCTCTCCCCCCCCGTGAGTCTGTGTCTCTCTCCCCCCCCCCCGTGAGTCAGTGTCTCTCTCTCTCCCCCCCCCGTGAGTCTGTGTCTCTCTCCCCCCCCCGTGAGTCTGTCTCTCTCTCCCCCCCCCCCCCGTGAGTCTGTGTCTCTCTCTCTCTCTCCCCCCCCGTGAGTCTGTGTCTCACTCTCCCCCCCCCCCCCGTGAGTCTGTGTCTCACTCTCCCCCCCCCGTGAGTCTGTGTCTCTCTCTCCCCCCCCCCCGTGAGTCTGTGTCTCACTCTCCCCCCCCCCGTGAGTCTGTGTCTCTCTCTCCCCCCCCCCCCGTGAGTCTGTGTCTCTCTCTCTCCCCCCCCCCGTGAGTCTGTGTCTCTCTCTGCCCCCGTGAGTCTGTGTCTCTCTCTCTCCCCCCCCCGTGAGTCTGTGTCTCTCTCCCCCCCCCGTGAGTCTGTGTCTCTCCCCCCCCCCCCCGTGAGTCTGTGTCTCTCCCCCCCCCCGTGAGTCTGTGTCTCTCTCTCCCCCCCCCTCCCGTGAGTCTGTGTCTCTCTCTCTCCCCCCCCCGTGAGTCTGTGTCTCTCTCTCTCCCCCCCCCGTGAGTCTGTGTCTCTCTCTCTCCCCCCCCGTGAGTCTGTGTCTCTCCCCCCCCCCGTGAGTCTGTGTCTCTCTCTCTCCCCCCCGTGAGTCTGTGTCTCTCTCCCCCCTCCCACCGTGAGTCTGTGTCTCTCTCTCTCCCCCCCCCCCCGTGAGTCTGTGTCTCTCTCTCTCCCCCCCGTGAGTCTGTGTCTCTCTCCCCCCTCCCACCGTGAGTCTGTGTCTCTCTCTCCCCCCCCCGTGAGTCTGTGTCTCTCTCCCCCCGTGAGTCTGTGTCTCTCCCCCCCCCCCCGTGAGTCTGTGTCTCTCCCCCCCCGTGAGTCTGTGTCTCTCTCTCTCCCCCCCCATGAGTCTGTGTCTCTCTCTCTCCCCCCCCCGTGAGCCTGTGTCTCTCTCTCTCTCCCCCCCCATGAGTCTGTGTCTCTCTCTCTCCCCCCCCCCGTGAGTCTGTGTCTCTCTCCCCCCCCCCCGTGAGTCTGTGTCTCTCTCTCCCCCCCCCCCCCCGTGAGTCTGTGTCTCTCTCCCCCCCCCCCCGTGAGTCTGTGTCTCTCTCCCCCCCCCGTGAGTCTGTGTCTCTCTCTCCCCCCCCGTGAGTCTGTGTCTCTCTCTCCCCCCCCCCCGTGAGTCTGTGTCTCTCTCCCCCCCCCCGTGAGTCTGTGTCTCTCCCCCCCCCCCGTGAGTCTGTGTCTCTCTCTCCCCCCCGTGAGTCTGTGTCTCTCTCCCCCCCCCGTGAGTCTGTGTCTCTCTCTCTCCCCCCCCCCCGTGAGTCTGTGTCTCTCTCTCCCCCCCCCGTGAGTCTGTGTCTCTCTCTCCCCCCCCCGTGAGTCTGTGTCTCTCTCCCCCCCCCGTGAGTCTGTGTCTCACTCTCCCCCCCCCGTGAGTCTGTCTCTCTCTTCCCCCCCCCCCGTGAGTCTGTGTCTCACTCTCCCCCCCCCCCGTGAGTCTGTGTCTCTCTCTCCCCCCCCCGTGAGTCTGTGTCTCACTCTCCGCCCCCCCCGTGAGTCTGTGTCTCTCTCTCCCCCCCCCCGTGAGTCTGTGTCTCACTCTCCCCCCCCCCCGTGAGTCTGTGTCTCACTCTCCCCCCCCCGTGAGTCTGTCTCTCTCTCCCCCCCCCCGTGAGTCTGTGTCTCACTCTCCCCCCCCCCCCGTGAGTCTGTGTCTCTCTCCCCCCCGTGAGTCTGTGTCTCTCTCTCCCCCCCCGTGAGTCTGTGTCTCACTCTCCCCCCCCCCCGTGAGTCTGTGTCTCTCTCTCCCCCCCCGTGAGTCTGTGTCTCTCTCTCTCCCCCCCCCCCGTGAGTCTGTGTCTCTCTCTCCCCCCCCGTGAGTCTGTGTCTCACTCTCCCCCCCCCCGTGAGTCTGTCTCTCTCTCTCCCCCCCCCCCGTGAGTCTGTGTCTCTCTCTCTCCCCCCCCGTGAGTCTGTGTCTCTCTCCCCCCACTGTGAGTCTGTGTCTCTCTCTCCCCCCCCCCCCCGTGAGTCTGTGTCTCTCTCTCCCCCCCGTGAGTCTGTCTCTCTCCCCCCCGTGAGTCTGTTTCTCTCCCCCCCGTGAGTCTGTGTCTCTCTCTTCCCCCCCCCCCCGTGAGTCTGTGTCTCTCTCTCCCCCCCGTGAGTCTGTCTCTCTCCCCCCCGTGAGTCTGTCTCTCTCCCCCCCGTGAGTCTGTTTCTCTCCCCCCCGTGAGTCTGTGTCTCACTCTCTCCCCCCCCGTGAGTCTGTGTCTCTCTCTCTCCCCCCCCGTGAGTCTGTGTCTCTCTCCCCCCCCCCGTGAGTCTGTGTCTCTCTCTCCCCCCCCCGTGAGTCTGTGTCTCTCTCTCTCCCCCCCCCGTGAGTCTGTGTCTCTCTCCCCCCCCCGTGAGTCTGTGTCTCTCTCTCCCCCCCCCGTTAGTCTGTGTCTCTCTCCCCCCCCGTGAGCCTGTGTCTCTCCCCCCCCGTGAGTCTGTGTCTCACTCTCCCCCCCCCCGTCAGCCTGTGTCTCTCCCCCCCCGTGAGTCTGTGTCTCTCTCTCTCCCCCCCCCGTGAGTCTGTGTCTCTCTCTCTTCCCCCCCCCGTGAGTCTGTGTCTCCCCCCCCCCCCGTGAGTCTGTGTCTCTGTCCCCCCCCCTTGAATCTGTGTCTCCCCCCCCCGTGAGTCTGTGTCTCCCCCCCCCCGTGAGTCTGTGTCTCTCTCCCCCCCCCGTGAGTCTGTGTCTCACTCTCCCCCCCCCCCCGTGAGCCTGTGTCTCTCCCCCCCCGTGAGTCTGTGTCTCACTCTCCCCCCCCCCCGTGAGCCTGTGTCTCTCCCCCCCCGTGAGTCTGTGTCTCTCTCTCCCCCCCCCCGTGAGTCTGTGTCTCTCTCTCCCCCCCCCCGTGAGTCTGTGTCTCTCTCCCCCCCCCCGTGAGTCTGTGTCTCTCTCTCTTCCCCCCCCCCGTGAGTCTGTGTCTCTTCCCCCCCCCCGTGAGTCTGTGTCTCTCCCCCCCCCTTGAGTCTGTGTCTCTCCCCCCCCCCCCGTGAGTCTGTGTCTCACTCTCTCCCCCCCCCCGTCAGCCTGTGTCTCTCTCCCCCCCCCGTGAGCCTGTGTCTCTCTCCCCCCCCCCGTGAGTCTGTGTCTCTCTCTCCCCCCCCCGTGAGCCTGTGTCTCTCTCTCCCCCCCCGTGAGTCTGTGTCTCTCTCCCCCCCCCGTGAGTCTGTGTCTCTCTCTCTTGCCCCCCCCGTGAGTCTGTGTCTCTCCCCCCCCCCCCCGTGAGCCTGTGTCTCTCTCTCCCCCCCCGTGAGTCTGTCTCTCTCCCCCCCCGTGAGTCTGTGTCTCTCTCTCCCACCCCCGTGAGTCTGTGTCTCACTCTCCCCCCCCCCGTGAGCCTGTCTCTTCCCCCCCCGTGAGTCTGTGTCTCTCCCCCCCCGTGAGTCTGTGTCTCACTCCCCCCCCCGTGAGTCTGTGTCTCTCTCCCCCCCCCCGTGAGTCTGTGTCTCTCTCTCCCCCCCCGTGAGTCTGTGTCTCTCTCCCCCCCCCGTGAGTCTGTGTCTCTCTCTCCCCCCCCCCGTGAGTCTGTGTCTCTCTCCCCCTCCCCCCCGTGAGTCTGTGTCTCACTCTCCCCCCCCCCCCCCGTGAGTCTGTGTCTCTCTCCCCCTCCCCCCCGTGAGTCTGTGTCTCACTCTCCCCCCCGTGAGTCTGTGTCTCTCTCCCCCCCCGTGAGTCTGTGTCTCTCTCTCCCCCCCGTGAGTCTGTGTCTCTCTCCCCCCCCCATGAGTCTGTGTCTCTCTCTCCCCCCCCCCATGAGTCTGTGTCTCACTCTCTCCCCCCCCGTGAGTCTGTCTCTCTCTCTCTCCCCCCCCCGTGAGTCTGTGTCTCTCTCTCCCCCCCCCCCGTGAGTCTGTGTCTCACTCTCTCCCCCCCCGTGAGTCTGTGTCTCACTCTCCCCCCCCCCGTGAGTCTGTGTCTCTCTCCCCCCCCCGTGAGTCTGTGTCTCTCTCTCCCCCCCCCGTGAGTCTGTGTCTCACTCTCCCCCCCCCCGTGAGTCTGTGTCTCTCTCCCCCCCCCCCGTGAGTCTGTGTCTCTCTCTCCCCCCCCCGTGAGTCTGTGTCTCTCTCTCTCCCCCCCCGTGAGTCTGTGTCTCACTCTCCCCCCCCCCCCGTGAGTCTGTGTCTCTCTCCCCCCCCCGTGAGTCTGTGTCTCTCTCTCTCTCTCCCCCCCCGTGAGTCTGTGTCTCACTCTCCCCCCCCCCGTGAGTCTGTGTCTCTCTCTCCCCCCCCGTGAGTCTGTGTCTCTCTCCCCCCCCCCGTGAGTCTGTGTCTCTCCCCCCCCCGTGAGTCTGTGTCTCTCTCCCCCCCCCCCCGTGAGTCTGTGTCTCTCTCCCCCCCCCCCCGTGAGTCTCTGTCTCTCTCTCTCCCCCCCCGTGAGTCTGTGTCAGTCTCTCTCCCCCCCCCGTGAGTCTGTGTCTCTCTCTCCCACCCCCGTGAGTCTGTGTCTCACTCTCCCCCCCCCCCGTGAGCCTGTCTCTTCCCCCCCCGTGAGTCTGTGTCTCTCTCCCCCCCCCCGTGAGTCTGTGTCTCTCTCTCCCCCCCCGTGAGTCTGTGTCTCTCTCCCCCCCCCGTGAGTCTGTGTCTCTCTCTCCCCCCCCCCGTGAGTCTGTGTCTCTCTCCCCCCCCCCCCCGTGAGTCTGTGTCTCTCTCCCCCTCCCCCCCGTGAGTCTGTGTCTCTCTCCCCCCCCCGTGAGTCTGTGTCTCACTCTCCCCCCCCCCCCGTGAGTCTGTGTCTCTCTCCCCCTCCCCCCCGTGAGTCTGTGTCTCTCTCCCCCCCCGTGAGTCTGTGTCTCTCTCTCCCCCCCGTGAGTCTGTGTCTCTCTCCCCCCCCCGTGAGTCTGTGTCTCTCTCTCCCCCCCCCGTGAGTCTGTGTCTCACTCTCTCCCCCCCCGTGAGTCTGTGTCTCACTCTCCCCCCCCCCGTGAGTCTGTGTCTCTCTCCCCCCCCCCGTGAGTCTGTGTCTCTCTCCCCCCCCCGTGAGTCTGTGTCTCTCTCTCCCCCCCCCCGTGAGTCTGTGTCTCTCTCTCTCCCCCCCCGTGAGTCTGTGTCTCACTCTCCCCCCCCCCCGTGAGTCTGTGTCTCTCTCCCCCCCCCGTGAGTCTGTGTCTCTCTCTCTCTCTCCCCCCCCGTGAGTCTGTGTCTCACTCTCCCCCCCCCCCCGTGAGTCTGTGTCTCTCTCTCCCCCCCCCGTGAGTCTGTGTCTCTCTCCCCCCCCCCCGTGAGTCTGTGTCTCTCCCCCCCCCGTGAGTCTGTGTCTCTCTCTCCCCCCCCCGTGAGTCTGTGTCTCTCTCCCCCCCCCCCGTGAGTCTCTGTCTCTCTCTCTCCCCCCCCGTGAGTCTGTGTCTGTCTCTCTCCCCCCCCCGTGAGTCTGTGTCTCTCTCTCTCCCCCCCCGTGAGTCTGTGTCTCTCTCTCCCCCCCCGTGAGTCTGTGTCTCTCTCCCCTCCCGTGAGTCTGTGTCTGTCTCTCTCCCCCCCCCCGTGAGTCTGTGTCTCTCTCTCTCCCCCCCCGTGAGTCTGTGTCTCTCTCCCCCCCCGTGTGTCTGTGTCTCTCTCTCCCCCCCCGTGAGTCTGTGTCTCTCTCCCCCCCCCGTGAGTCTGTGTCACTCTCTCCCCCCCCGTGAGTCTGTGTCTCTCTCTCCCCCCCCCCCCGTGAGTCTGTGTCTCTTTCTCCCCCCCCCCGTGAGTCTGTGTCTCACTCTCCCCCCCCCCGTGAGTCTGTGTCTCTCTCTCCCCCCCCCCGTGAGTCTGTGTCTCTCTCTCCCCCCCCCCCGTGAGTCTGTGTCTCTCTCCCCCTCCCCCCCGTGAGTCTGTGTCTCTCTCTCCCCCCCCCCGTGAGTCTGTCTCTCTCTCTCCCCCCCCCCGTGAGTCTGTGTCTCTCTCCACCCCCGTGAGTCTGTGTCTCTCTCTCCCCCCCCGTGAGTCTGTCTCTCTCTCTCCCCCCCGTGAGTCTGTGTCTCTCTCCCCCCCCCATGAGTCTGTGTCTCTCTCTCCCCCCCCCCATGAGTCTGTGTCTCACTCTCTCCCCCCCCCGTGAGTCTGTCTCTCTCTCTCCCCCCCCCCGTGAGTCTGTGTCTCTCTCTCCCCCCCCCGTGAGTCTGTGTCTCACTCTCTCCCCCCCCGTGAGTCTGTGTCTCACTCTCCCCCCCCCCGTGAGTCTGTGTCTCTCTCCCCCCCCGTGAGTCTGTGTCTCTCTCTCCCCCCCCGTGAGTCTGTCTCTCTCTCTCCCCCCCGTGAGTCTGTGTCTCTCTCCCCCCCCCCATGAGTCTGTGTCTCTCTCTCCCCCCCCCCATGAGTCTGTGTCTCACTCTCTCCCCCCCCGTGAGTCTGTCTCTCTCTCTCCCCCCCCCCGTGAGTCTGTGTCTCTCTCTCCCCCCCCCCGTGAGTCTGTGTCTCACTCTCTCCCCCCCCGTGAGTCTGTGTCTCACTCTCCCCCCCCCCGTGAGTCTGTGTCTCTCTCCCCCCCCCGTGAGTCTGTGTCTCTCTCCCCCCCCCGTGAGTCTGTGTCTCTCTCTCCCCCCCCCGTGAGTCTGTGTCTCTCTCTCTCCCCCCCCGTGAGTCTGTGTCTCACTCTCCCCCCCCCCCGTGAGTCTGTGTCTCTCTCCCCCCCCCGTGAGTCTGTGTCTCTCTCCCCCCCCCGTGAGTCTGTGTCTCTCTCCCCCCCCCGTGAGTCTGTGTCTCTCTCCCCCCCCCCCGTGAGTCTGTGTCTCTCTCCCCCCCCGTGAGTCTGTGTCTCTCTCTCCCCCCCCCGTGAGTCTGTGTCTCTCTCTCCCCCCCCCGTGAGTCTGTGTCTCTCTCTCCCCCACCCCCGTGAGTCTCTGTCTCTCTCTCTCCCCCCCCGTGAGTCTGTGTCTGTCTCTCTCCCCCCCTCGTGAGTCTGTGTCTCTCTCTCTCCCCCCCCGTGAGTCTGTGTCTCTCTCTCCCCCCCCGTGAGTCTGTGTCTCTCTCCCCTCCCGTGAGTCTGTGTCTGTCTCTCTCCCCCCCCCCCGTGAGTCTGTGTCTCTCTCTCTCCCCCCCCGTGAGTCTGTGTCTCTCTCCCCCCCCCGTGAGTCTGTGTCACTCTCTCCCCCCCCCGTGAGTCTGTGTCACTCTCTCCCCCCCCCGTGAGTCTGTGTCTCTCTATCTCCCCCCCCCCGTGAGTCTGTGTCTCTCTCCCCCCCCCCCGTGAGTCTGTGTCTCTCTCTCCCTCCCCCCGTGAGTCTGTGTCTCTCTCCCCCCCCCCCCCGTAAGTCTGTGTCTCACTCTCTCTTCCCCCCCCCCGTGAGTCTGTGTCTCACTCTCTCCCCCCCCCCCCCCGTGAGTCTGTGTCTCTCTCCCCCCCCCCCCCCGTGAGTCTGTGTCTCACTCTCTCCCCCCTCCCTGCAGCCTGGTGACCAGTGGGCTGGACGACAGCGGGGAAACCTCCTTTGGGTCTATCCTTCCCCCCACCATCTCTCGGATTGACATCTGCCGGATGTTCTACATTTGCCTCGGTAAGGGCTGTGACTGAGCAGGACCCTCAGTCCTCACTCTCCCATCCATATCTCTCCTTCACCTCCTTCTTCATTCACCTCCCCGTCTCCGTCTCATCTATCTCCATTTCTTTCTCACACCATTTCTCATGCTGTTTTAAGCACTTCTTAAAACTGTCCCTTTTCACACTGTCTCTATTTGTTTGTACCCACTGACCCACTCTCTCTCTCTCCCAGTCCCCACTGACCCAGACTCTCTCTGTGACTCCACTGACCCACTCTCCCTCTCAGTGACCGCTGACACACTCCCTCTCTCTGTCCCCATTGACACACACTCTCAGTCCCCACTGACACACTCTCTCTCAGTCCCCGCTGACACACTCTCTCTCAGTACCCACTGACACACTCCACCTCTCAGTCCCCACTGACACACTCTGACAGTCCCCACTGACACACTCTCTTTCTCTCTCTCAATCCCCACTGACACATTCTCCGTCTCTCAGTCCCCACTGACCCACGCTCTCTCTCAGTCCCCACTGACACACTCACTCTCAGTACCCACTAACACACACTCTCTCTCTGTCCCCACTGACACACACTCTCTCTCAGTCCACACTCTCTCTTCGTCCCCACTGACACACACTCTCAGTCCCCACTGACACACTCTCTCTCTCAGTCCACAATCTCTCTCAGTCCCCACTGCTACACTCTCTCTCCCAGTCCCCACTGACACACTCACTCTTTCTCAGTCCCCACTGACATACTCTCTCTCTCAGTCCACAATCTCTCTCAGTCCCCACTGCTACACTCTCTCTCCCAGTCCCCACTGACACACTCTCTCTCTCAGTCCCCACTGACACACTCTCTCTCTCAGTCCTCACAGACACACTCTCTCTCTGTCCCCACTGACAAATCCCTCTCAGTCCCCACTGACCCACTCACTCTCTGTCCCCACTGACACACGCTCTCCCTCTCTGTCACCACTGACACACTCTCTCTCAGAGTCCACTGTCACATTCCCTCTCTCGCTCCTCACTGACACACACTCTCTCAATCCCCACTGACACATTCTCCGTCTCTCAGTCCCCACTGACCCACGCTCTCTCTCAGTCCCCACTGACCCACACTCTCTCTCAGTCCCCACTGACACACTCTCTTTCAGTCCCCACTGACACACTCACTCTCAGTCCCCACTGACACACTCTTTCTCAGTCCCCACTGACACACTCTTTCTCAGTCCCCACTGACACACTCACTCTCAGTCCCCACTGACACACTCTCCCTCTCAGTCCACACTCACTCTCAGTACCCACAGACACACTCATTCTTTTTCTCAGTCCCCACTGATACACTCTCTCTCAGTCCCCTCTGCCACACTCCCTCTCTCAGTCCCCACTGACACACGCTCTCTCAGTCCCCAATGACCCACTCCCTCTCAGTCCCCACTGACACACACTCTCTCTCAGTCCCCACTGACCCACACTCTCTCTCTCTGACTCCACTAACCCACTCTCACTCTCACTGAGCACTGACACACTCCCTCTCTCAGTCCCCACTGACACACTCCCTCTCTCAGTCCCTACTGACACACTCCCTCTCTCAGTCCTCACAGACCCACCCTCTCTCTCTGTCCCCACTGTCCCACTCTCTCTCAGTCCCCACTGACCCACTCACTCCCTCTCTCAGTCCTCACAGACACACTGTCTCTCTGCCCCCACTGACAAATCCCTCTCAGTCCCCACTGACCCACTCACTCTCTGTCACCACTGACACACTCTCTCTGTCCCCACTGACACACACACTCAGTCCCCACTGACACACACTCTCTCTCCCTCAGTCCACACTCCCCCTCAGTCCCCACTGACCCACACTCCCTCTCAGTTCCCACTGTCACATTCCCTCTCTCGCTCCTCACTGACACACACGCTCTCTCAGTTCCCTCTGACACACTCTCTCTCAGTACCCACTGACACACTCTCTCAGTCCCCACTGACACACTCTCTCAGTCCCCACTGACACACTCTCTCTCAGTCCCCACTGACACTCTCTCTCAGTCCCCACTGACACACTCTCTCTGTCCCCACTGACACACTCTCTCTCAGTCCCCACTGACACACACTCTCACCCAGTCACCCACTGACACATTCCCTCTCTCAGTCCCCACAGACACTCTCTCTGTCCCCACTGACACACTCTCTCTCTCAGTCCCCTCTGCCACACACTCTCTCTCAGTCCACTCCGACACACACACACTCTCTCAGTCCCCACTGACCCACACTCGCTCAGTCCCTGCTGACACACACACTCTCTTTGACTCCACTAACCCAGTCTACCTCTCAGTGAGCACTGACACACTCTCTCTCTCTCTGTCCCTACTGACACACACTCTCACCCAGTCGCCCACTGACACACACTCTCTCTCTCAGTCCCCACTGACACACTCACTCTCAGTACCCACTGACACACACTCACTCTCTCAGTCCCCACTGATACACACTCTCTCTCAGTCCCCTCTGCCACACACTCTCTCTCTGTCCCCACTGACACATACTCTCTCTCAGGCCCCACTGATACACTCCCTCTCTCAGTCCCCACTGATACACTCCCTCTCTCAGTCCCCTCTGACACACACTCTCACCCAGTCGCCTACTGACACACACCCTCTCTCAGTCCCCACAGACACTCACTCTCTGTCAGTCCCCACTGATACACACTCTCTCTCTCTCTCAATCCCCACTGACACACTCTCCGTCTCTCAGTCCCCATTGACCCACACACCCTCTCAGTCCCTGCTGACACACTCTCTCTCTCTGACTCAAATGACCCAGTCTACTTCTCAGTGAGCACTGACACCCTCTCTCTCTCTCTGTCCCCACTGACACACACTCTCACCCAGTCGCCCACTGACACACTCTCTCTCTCAGTCCCCACTGACACACTCTCAGTCCCCACTGACACACTCTCTCTCTCAGTCCCCACTGACACACTCTCTTTCTCAGTCCCCACTGACGCACTCTCCCACTCAGTCCCCAATGACCAACTCCCTCTCTGTCCCCACTGACCTACTCCCTCTCTCAGTCCCCACTGACCCACATTCTCTCTCAGTCCCCACTGACCCACACACTCTCTCAGTCCTCACTGACACACACTCTCTCAATCCCCACTGACACACTCTCTCCCCCAGTCCCCACTGACCCACACACTCTCTCTCTGACTCCACTGACCCACTCTCCCTCTCACTGAGCACTGACACACTCCCTCTCTCAGTCCCCACTGACACACTCCCTCGCTCAGTCCCCACTGATACACACTCTCTCTCAGTCCCCTCTGCCACACACTCTCTCTCAGTCCCCACTGACCCACACTCTCTCTCAGTCCCCACTGACACACTCACTCTCAGTCCCCACTGACACACTCACTCTCAGTCCCCACTGACACACTCTCTTTCTCAGTCCCCACTGACACACTCTCTCTCTCAGTCCCCACTGACACTCTCCCTCTCAGTCCCCACTGACACTCTCCCTCTCAGTCCTCACAGACACACTCTCTCTCTGTCTCCACTGACACACACTCTCTCAGTCCTCACTGTCACACACTCTCTCAGTTCCCACTGACACACTCTCCGACTCTCAGTCCCCACTGACCCACACTCTCTCTCAGTCCCCACTGACCCACACTCTCTCTCAGTCCCCACTGACCCACACTCTCAGTCCCCACTGACCCACTCCCTCTCTCAGTCCCCACTGACCCACTCCCTCTCTCAGTACCCACTGACACACTCCCTCGCTCAGTCCCCACTGATACACACTCTCTCTCAGTCCCCTCTGCCACACACTCACTCTCAGTCCCCACTGACCCACACTCTCAGTCCCCACTGACACACTCACTCTCAGTCCCCACTGACACACTCTCTTTCTCAGTCCCCACTGACACGCTCTCTCTCAGTCCCCACTGACACACTCTCTCTCAGTCCCCACTGACACTCTCCCTCTCAGTCCTCACAGACACACTCTCTCTCTGTCTCCACTGACACACACTCTCTCAGTCCTCACTGTCACACACTCTCTCAGTTCCCACTGACACACTCTCCGACTCTCAATCCCCACTGACCCACACTCTCTCTCAGTCCCCACTGACCCACACTCTCTCTCAGTCCGCACTGACCCACACTCTCAGTCCCCACTGACCCACTCCCTCTCTCAGTCCCCACTGACCCACTCCCTCTCTCAGTACCCACTGACACACTCCCTCGCTCAGTCCCCACTGACACACTCTCTCTCAGTCCCCTCTGCCACACACTCTCTCTCAGTACCCACTGATACACACTCTCTCTCTGTCCCCACTGTCACACTCTCTCTCACTCTCTCTCTCAGTCCCCACTGACACACTCTCTCAGTCCTCACTGACACACTCTCTCTCTGTCCCCACTGTCACACTCTCTCTCTGTCCCCACTGTCACACTGTCTCTCTCACTCTCTCTCTCTCAGTCCCCACTGACACACTCTCTCTCAGTCCCCACTGACACACTCTCTCAGTCCCTACTGACACACTCTCTCTCAGTCCCCACTGACACACTCTCTCTCAGTCCCCACTGACACACTCTCTCTCAGTCCCCATTGTCACACACTGTCTCTCTCTCACTCTCTCTCTGTCCCCACTGACACACTCTCTCTCTGACCCCACTGACACACTCTCTCTCTGTCCCCACTGTCACACTGTCTCTCTCACTCTCTCTCTCAGTCCCCACTGACACACTCTCTCTCAGTCCCCACTGACACACTCTCTCAGTCCCTACTGACACACTCACTCTCAGTCCCTACTGACACACTCTCTCTCAGTCCCCACTGACACACTCTCTCTCAGTCCCCACTGACACACTCTCTCTCAGTCCCCACTGACACACTCTCTCTCAGTCCCCACTGTCACACTCTCTCTCTCTCTCACTCTCTCTCTGTCCCCGCTGACACACTCTCTCTCTGTCCCCACTGTCACACTCTCTCTCTCTCTCTCAGTACCCACTGACACACTCTCTCTCTGACCCCACTGACACACTCTCTCTCTGTCCCCACTGTCACACTCTCTCTCTCTCTCTCTCTCTCTGTCCCCACTGACACACTCTCTCTCTGACCCCACTGACACACTCTCTCTCAGTCCCCACTGACACACTCTCTCTGTCCCCACTGTCACACTCACTCTCAGTCCCCACTGACACACTCTCTCTCTCTGTCCCCACTGACACACACACTCTCTCTGTCCCCACTGACACACTCTCTCTCAGTCCCCACTGTCACACTCTCTCTGTCCCCACTGACACACTCTCTCTCAGTCCCCACTGACACACACTCTCTCTGTCCCCACTGTCACACTCTCTCTCTCACTCTCTCTCTCTCAGTCCCGACTGACACACACTCTCTCACCGTCCCCACTGACACTCTCTCTCTCTCTCTCTCTCTCAGTCCGCACTGACACACTCCCTCTCTCTCAATCCCCACTGACCCACGCTCTCTCTCTCTCAGTCCCCACTGACCCACTCTGTCACTCAGTACCCACTGAAATACTCTTTTAATCCCCACTGACACACACCCTCTCTCAGTCCCTACTGACACACACACTCTTTCAGTCTCCACTGACACAGTCTCTCTCTCTCAGTCCCCTCTGACACACTGTCTCGTGCTCTGTCTGTCTGTATCTGTCTCACTCTCTCGCTCTCCACTGACACACACGTACTCTGCCTGTCACCTCTGACATGCGCTCTCTGTCTCTCTATCCCCACTGACTCTCTCTCTATCTATCTCTCTCTCGATCTCTCTCCAAATCTCTCTGTCTCTCTCTCTCTCCCCTACCTAACTCCCCCTCTCTGTCTGTCTCCCTGTGCCTCACCCACTCCCCTCACTAACTCCCTCTCCCTGTGCCCCCACTCCCCTCACTAACTCTCTCTCGATGAGTCCCCCCCACTCCCCTCACTAACTCTATCTCTCTGTGCCCCCCCCACTCCCCTCACTAACTCTCTCTCTGTGCTCCCCCACTCCCCTCACTAACTCTCTCTCTCTGTGCCCCCCCACTCCTCTCACTAACTCTCTCTCTCTGTGCCCCCCACTCCCCTCACTAACTCTCTCACTCTCTCTGTGCCTTCCCACTTCCCTAACTCTCTCTCTCTGTGTCCCCCCACTCCCCTAACTCTCTCTCTCTGTGCCCCCACCACTCCCCTCACTAACTCTCTCTCTGTGCCCCCCCCCACTCCCCTCGCTAACTCTCTCGCTCTCTCTGTCTCTGTCCCCTCCCACTCCCCTCACTAACTCTCTCTCTATGTGCCCTCCCACTCCCCTCACTAACTCTCTCTCTCTGTCCCCCCCACTCCCCTCACTAACTCTCTCTCTGTGCCCCCCCACTCCCCTCACTAACTCTCTCTCTGTGCCCCCTCACTTCCCTCACTAACTCTCTCTCTCTCTGCCCCCCCACTCCCCTCACTAACTCTCACTCTCTGTGCCCCCCACTCCCCTCACTAACTCTCTCTCTCTGTGCCCCCCACTCCCCTCACTAACTCTCTCTCTGTGCCCCCCACTCCCCTCACTAACTCTCTCTCTCTGTGCCCCCCACTCCCCTCACTAACTCGCTCTCTCCCCTCACTAATTCTCTCTCTGTCCCCCCACTCCCCTCTCTAACTCTCTCTCCCTTTGCCCCCCCACTCCCCTCTCTAACTCTCTCTCTCTGTGCCCCCCCCACCCCCCTCACTAACTCTCTCTCTCTGTGCCCCCCACTCCCCTCACTAACTCTCTCTCTGTGCCCCCCCACACCCCTCAGTAACTCACTCTCTCTACTGTGCCCCGCCTACTCCCCTCACTAACTCTCTCTCTCTGTGCCCCCCCCACTTCCCTCACGAACTCTCTCTCTGTGCCCCCCCACTCCCCTCACTAACTCTCTCTCTCTCTGTGCCCCCCCACACCCCTCACTAACTCTCTCTCTCTGTGCCCCCCCACTCCTCTTACTAACTCTCTCTCTCTGTGCCCCCCACTCCCCTCACTAACTCTCTCACTCTCTCTGTACCTTCCCACTTCCCTAACTCTCTCTCTCTGTGTCCCCCCACTCCCCTCACTAACTCTCTCTGTGCCCCCCCACTCCCCTAACTCTCTCTCTCTGTGCCCCCACCACTCCCCTCACTAACTCTCTCTCTGTGCCCCCCCCCACTCCCCTCACTAACTCTCTCGCTCTCTCTGTCTCTGTCCCCTCCCACTCCCCTCACTAACTCTCTCTCTATGTGCCCTCCCACTCCCCTCACTAACTCTCTCTCTCTCTGCCCCCCCACTCCCCTCACTAACTCTCTCTCCCTGTGCCCCCACACTCCCCTCACTAACTCTCTCTCTCTGTGCCCCCACACTCCCCTCACTAACTCTCTCTCTCTGCCCCCCCACTCCCCTCACTAACTCTCTCTCCCTGTGCCCCCACACTCCCCTCACTAACTCTCTCTCCCTGTGCCCCCACACTCCCCTCACTAACTCTCTCTGTGCCCCCACACTCTCCTCACTAACTCTCTCTCTCTGTGCCCCCCCACTCCCCTAACTCTCTCTCTCTGTGCCCCCACACTCCCCTCACTAACTCTCTCTCCCTTTGCCCCCCCCACTCCCCTCACTAACTCTCTCTCTCTCTCTGTGCCCCCCCCACTCCCCTCACTAACTCTCTCTCCCTGTGCCCCCACACTCCCCTCACTAACTCTCTCTGTGCCCCCACACTCTCCTCACTAACTCTCTCTCTCTGTGCCCCCCCACTCCCCTAACTCTCTCTCTGTGCCAATACACTCCCCTCACTAACTCTCTCTGTGCTTCCCCACTCCCCTCACTAACTCTCTCTCCCTGTGCTCCCCCACTCCCCTCACTAACTCTCTCTCTGTGCCCCCCCCACTCCCCTCACTAACTCTATCTGTGTCCACCCCACTCCCCTCAATAACTCTCTCTCTGTGCCCCCACACTCCCCTCACTAACTCTCTGTGCTCCCCCACTCCCCTCACTAACACTCTCTCTCTCTGTGCCCCCCCAATCCCCTAACTCTCTCTCTCTGTGCCCCCACACTCCCCTCACTAACTCTCTCTCTCTCTGTGTCCCCCCCACTCCCCTCACTAACGCTCTCTCCCTGTGCCCCCCCACTCCCCTCAGTAACTCTCTCTCTCTCTCTGTGTCCCCCCACTCTACTCACTAACTCTCTCTCTCTGTGTCCCCCCACTTCCCTCACTAACTCTATCTCTGTGTCCACCCCACTCCCCACACTGACTCTCTCTCTGTGCTCCCCCACTCCCCTCACTAACTCTCTCTCTGTGCCCACCCACTCCCCTAACTCTCTCTCTCTGTGCCCCCACACTCCCCTCACTAACTCTCTGTGCTCCCCCACTCCCCTCACTAACACTCTCTCTCTCTCTCTGTGCCCCCCCACTCCACTAACTCTCTCTCCCTGTGCCCCCACACTCCCCTCACTAACTCTCTCTCTCTGTGCCCCCACACTCCCCTCACTAACTCTTTCTCTGTGCCCCCCCACTCCCCTCACTAACTCTCTCTGTGCCCCCACACTCCCCTCACTAACTCTCTCTCTCTCTGTCCCCCCCACTCCCCTCACTAACTCTCTCTGTGCCCCCACACTCCCCTCACTAACTCTCTCTCTCTCTGTCCCCCCCACTCCTCTCACTAACTCTCTCTCTCTCTCTGTGCACCCCCCACTCCCCTCACTAACTCTCTCTCTCTCTCTGTGCCCCCCTACCCCGGAGCAGTGTTGGCAGCGCAGCAGGTTCTCTCCCTGGAGCAGAGCGAGCTGTACGGGAGGATCACCATCCGGCCAGGCCCTAACTTCGAGAAGGGCTGGTGAGGCTGGTCGCCCCGGTAATGGGGGGATGGAGAGGGTTGGTGGGGAGAAGCAGAGGCAGAGGACATTCGGCCCTTCTGAGACAGCCTGGTCCCTGCAGCCTCCCAGCAGTTGGACAGGCGATCTCGAGCGAGACCTGGCCCGGGTGGGGGCGTGGGCAGGAATCCGAGGGAGCTCTCCCTTCCCAGGGAAGGAGACGGCGCATGGAACAGGCTATTCAGCCCATCCTGAAGCCCCTACCTCCCCTCAGCTCTCTTCTGCCCCTCCTCTGGTCCTTACCTTCCTCCATACCTTCCAAACGTTACGATCGTATGGAGGGGGAGATGGTCCAGTGCTGTCTGTTGCTCGAGGGTATCAGCACGGCTGGGGCCAAATGGCCTTCGCCTGCTCCTCCTCCTCCTGCACACCTATCCCCTCCCTCCATCCCCAGCCTGCTCCTCTCCCTCTCTCTGCACCCCAGAATATTCCTGTGGTATTCGACTGGGGACTCCACACCTCCCTACCCCCCCCCCCACCCCAACACTGTGATTAAGTGGGAGCAAAAGAGGCCACTCAGCCCCTCTATTCTGCCCCGCGCCCCCACCCAGGAGAATGGGGTTGGGGAACCCGTTGGCCGCCGTTCAAGGGGCAGGAGCGGACCCGAAGGGTCGAATGTCCTCGTCTTTCCCCGCTCCCGTGTCTCGCTGCAAGCGATGTCAAAGAAAAGAACCGCAGAGGCCGGAATCCCAAGTCGACGTAGCGAGGAGTTGGTGCCAGTGTTGGACTGGGGTGGACACAGTTACAAATCACACGACACCAGGTTATAGTCCAACAGGTTTAATTGGAAGCACTAGCTTTCGGAGCGACGCTCCTTCATCAGGTGATTGCGGAGAATAAGATCGTAGGACACAGAGTTTATAGCAAAAGTTTACAGCGTGATGTAACTGGGATTATATATTGAAAAAGACCTGGATTGTTTGTTAGGTCTCTCATCTTTTAGAATGGCCTTGTTAGTTTCTCTTCTTTCAAACGTAAATCGCAAAACTTTATTTTTAAAAGTTAGATTCTCGAGTGCACTTTAACAATTGGTGTCATGTTGGCCCAGATAAGGTATTGAAGGTGCTAGCTGCCCTGTGCGCGGCTGTCTGTTGGACTCTAACCTGGTGTGGTGTGATTTTTAACTCAGTCCCAGGAGGTAGAGAGATGCCTGGCTTGCTGTGTTCTTCCGACCTCCCTGCCGCCCCCCCTCCCGGATCTTGCCGTCTCCAAACAAGAGGCTGCCTCATCTGATTGTGGTCTCTTTCATCACCCCCTCCTCTCCCCTCGACTCCCTCCTCGACGGGAACCCTCTCTCTAACCTCAGCCTTGAATATGTTTCGTGAGACAGCCCCCTCCCTCCCTCACTCTCCTTGTAAGGGAATTCCTCCTCCTCTCCCTCTGCAACGGGAGAGACCCCCCTCCCCTTTCATTGTTAAACTGACTCGCCATACCCCAGGAGGGGGCAGGAAAATGCCAAAAAGCATCATCTGGGAGGAGGAAATTTGCCCTTGTCCCTGTCGTATTTTTAAACAGTGTTATCCCGCAGCTCTGCGTCTCCGCCACCACCAACCCCTTCCACGAGGGGGAACAGTCATCCCCACCCTCTCAAGCTATGACTGTCTACATCAGGCCACTTCTCAACTCTCCTGAACCCCAAGGAGCACACGTTTCATCTGCTCGGCCCCTCCTCTTCAGAAAAAAAACTCCCTCTGTCCGAAAAGAGTGAACACTGTCCCACCCAGTCCCCAATGGGGAATCAGGGAACGCTGTCCCACCCAGTCCCCAATGGGGAATCAGGGAACGCTGTCCCACCCCAGTCCCCAATGGGGAATCAGGGAACCCTATCCCACCCAGTCCCCAATGGGGAATCAGGGAACGCTGTCCCACCCAGTCCCCAATGGGGAATCAGGGAACGCTGTCCCACCCAGTCCCCAATGGGGAACAGGGAACACTATCCTACCCAGTCCCCAATGGGGAATCAGGGAACGCTGTCCCACCCAGTCCCCAATGGGAATCAGGGAACGCTGTCCCACCCAGTCCCCAATGGGGAATCAGGGAACGCTGTCCCACCCATTCCCCAATGGGGAAACAGTGAACGCTGTCCCACCCAGTCCCCAATGGGAATCAGGGAACGCTGTCCCCCCCAGTCCCCAATGGGGAATCAGGGAACCCTGTCCCACCCAGTCCCCAATGGGAATCAGGGAACGCTGTCCCACCCAGTCCCCAATGGGAATCAGGGAACGCTGTCCCACCCAGTCCCCAATGGGAAACAGGGAACGCTGTCCCACCCAGTCCCCAATGGGAAACAGTGAACGCTGTCCCACCCAGTCCCCAATGGGGAATCAGGGAACGCTGTCCCACCCAGTCCCCAATGGGGAATCAGGGAACGCTGTCCCACCCCAGTCCCCAATGGGGAATCAGGGAACCCTATCCCACCCAGTCCCCAATGGGGAATCAGGGAACGCTGTCCCACCCAGTCCCCAATGGGGAATCAGGGAACCCTGTCCCACCCAGTCCCCAATGGGAATCAGGGAACGTTGTCCCACCCAGTCCCCAATGGGAATCAGGGAACGTTGTCCCACCCAGTCCCCAATGGGGAATCAGGGAACGCTGTCCCACCCAGTCCCCAATGGGGAATCAGGGAACCCTGTCCCACCCAGTCCCCAATGGGAATCAGGGAACGTTGTCCCACCCAGTCCCCAATGGGAATCAGGGAACGTTGTCCCACCCAGTCCCCAATGGGGAATCAGGGAACGTTGTCCCACCCAGTCCCCAATGGGGAATCAGGGAACCCTGTCCCACCCAGTCCCCAATGGGAATCAGGGAACGCTGTCCCACCCAGTCCCCAATGGGGAATCAGGGAACGTTGTCCCACCTAGTCCCCAATGGGAATCAGGGAACGCTGTCCCACCCAGTCCCCAATGGGGAAACAGGGAACCCTGTCCCACCCAGTCCCCAATGGGAAACCGTGAACACTGCCCCACTGCGGAGGTGTGGGTTGAGTTGATCTTCCCCGTGGTCCCACTGCACTCCTCCCAAGTTGGGCGGAAGCGAACCACTCTTTCTCGCGCTCTCTGAAATGGGGCGACAGGCCAGGGAAGGGGCTCTCCCGTTCTGCTAAGTCGGTGGCGGTTTTGGGTGAACGCGACGCCCCCTTCCTCCGGCTGCCTGTACTGCAGCGCCATTCCCTCCCATCCGTTCGCTGGGCGTCCCCCTCCCATGTTACTTTGGGGCGCTCAGAGGGAAAGTATTGTGGGTAGGGAGGGAGGTTCTGTTAGCTCAGTCAGTTACGCCACACTCTCCTGGGACCGGTTCTCACAATCAGCTGAGGTCACCTCCTCAGCCTCTTCACCCCCCCACCCCCCACCTCCCCATTGCCTGAGGTGTAGTGACCCGTGGGAACCATGAACCTGCCCTCCAAGATCTCTGTTCAGCGACACTCCCCAGGACATCAACATGTTTTAAGTCCTGCCCTGATTTGCCTCTCCAAAATAGAGAGATAGAGAGAGCCAGTCTCTCTTCCCCCAACCCCACCCCCCCCCCCCGTCCCTCAGCACCAAGCAGTCCCATGATCCTCTGGGACTGTGGCCATCTTGACATTGAGCTCTTGCATGGGCGACTTTCTTTATTCACTCGCGGGATGTGGAGGTCGCCGGCTGGGGGCCCAGCATTCATTCACCACTCCCGTCCCTATTTGCGCCCCCCCACCACTTGAGAAGGTGGGGGTGAGCTGCCTTCTTAGCCATGTGCTGTGGGTAGACCCACGATGCCCCTCAGGGAGGGGGAATCCCAGGATTCTGACCCAGGAAGGAATGACAGATATATTTCCGAGTTGGGACTGGGAGTGGCTCCTGGGCAGGTGGGGGTAGTTTGCAGGGGGTTGCTGTTCCCATGTATCTGCTGTCCGTTGTCCTCGATGGTAGAGTGGCGTGTGGTTTTGGGAAGGTGCTGTCTAAGGAGCCCCCCCTCAGTGCAGTAGATTCCCTCAGCAGATTCCCCAGCTATCTGAAGGTCCCAGTAACAGCAAGAAAGAGGAATGGTGAGAGGTGGAGATTTTAAATTGGTGCACATTAACACGTCTTAAACCAGATGCTGAGTGTGGTGTGCGACAGGTTTTATTGTAAAGAGGTGTCTGTGTTCTTTTTAAAATTCCTGTGGTTCCAGTCTCTGTTATTGCTAGGATTAACTTTGACCAGTTTGCATCCAGTTAATATTTTCATTGCTGATCTGTATTCCTATTTAAACTAAATAAATAATTTATTTATAAAGGAGCTTCTGGCACTGTTTGTGTTTAATCGGACTGTTCATTGTGAATTTGGGAGAGTGTTTGTCACTGTTTGTCATTTCTAGACCGTTTTCCCCATCACCCTCTCTGTCAGAGAGGCTCTGTCTGTGTATGTTTGTCTTTCCCGTCAGTTTCCCTTGTGGCTTTCTCAGTCTCTTTCATGATTAACACCGAAAAAAGGATCTCCAGCCCATTGCGTCTGTCGGTTCAAAATAATCACCTAACTCTTCTAATCATGTTCTGCTGTTGCTGAGTCTCTCTCTTTGCATTTTGGAAAGACAGATCAGAGCAGGACTTACAATGTTCAGGTCCTGGGGAGTGTTGCTGAACAAAGAGACCTTGGAGTGCAGGTTCATTGCTCCTTGAAAGTGGAGTCACAAGTAGATAGGATAGTGAAGAAGACATTTGGTATGCTTTCCTTTATTGGTCAGAGTATTGAGTACAGGAGTTGGGAGGTCATGTTGCAGCTGTACAGGACATTGGTTAGGCCACTGTTGGAATATTGCGTGCTATTCTGGTCTCCTTCCCATCGGAAGGATGTTGTGAAACGTGAAAGGGTTCAGAAAAGATTTACAAGGATGTTGCCAGGGTTGGAGGGTTTGAGCTACAGGGAGATGCTGAACACACTGTTTTCTCTGGAGCGTTGGGAGGCTGAAGGGTGACCTTAGAGGTTTATAAAATCATGAGGGGAATTGGATAGGATGAATAGACAAAGGTCTTTCCCGTGGTGTAGGGGAGCCCAGAACTAGAGGGGAAAGATATAAAAGAGACCCAAGGGGCAACTTTTTCACGCAGACTTTGGTGCATGTACGGAATGAGCTGCCAGAGGAAGTGGTGGAGGCTGGTACAATTGCAACATTTAAAAGGCATCTGGAGAGGGACATGAATGGGAAGGGTTTGGAGGGCTATGAGCTGGGTGCTGGCAAATGGGACTGGATTAGGTTAGGGACATCTGGGTTGGCATGGACAAGTTGGACTGAAGGGTCTGTTTCCATGATGTATGACTCTATGGCAAGTACCTGTGAACACCACCCCCTGCAATTTCTCCTCCTAGCCACTCACCCTAACCCCCACTCCCCCAATTGCCATTTCTTCCTGAAATTGTTCCCTGTACTCTTCCACAATCGGACTGTGTGAAACTGTCTGTGAGCTAGGGATTTATTCCTTGAAACCTCAGAGAGTGTGGTCTATGGGACCACTGGCAGAATGTCATCTCCCTGGGAAAAAGACAAGGACCTGGTGTTGTGTTCTTTGTCTGAACCATGGAGTCGAAGCCCAACCATGAAAGGTGCTCCGGCCTGTGTTCACCACCGGGAGGTGGGGGAAGAGGGGTGCCGGGGAGGTAGTAAACCCCAGATCACATCACAGGTACCACAACAAGTAAAGTTTAAGAGTAAAGAGGCAAGTTCAGGAGTAAATAACGTCCTCTTTTATTCAGTCGCTGTCGAGGCCGGAGTTTGTTGCCCTGCCCTGAAATGCCAGTGTGACCGCTCAGCCGCTGTCGGAGGTATCACGGACTTCGGCAGATGAGCTGGCTCCCGGGGACAGCTTTCTCTCTCTCCCGGGACAGCAGCGAGAGTTTCCCAGCAGCAGCTTTCAGACACAGGGCCTCTCCTCAGGTTTCTCCTTGTCGGGCTTTGGGTCTGTCATGGACTGAATAAAAAACCCCACTTGGGTAGGCTTTACTTCCTCCACTATGGCCTGTTCTGAAAGAGAAACAGAGTCAGCAGGAGGCGTGCACGTAGACAGACACGCACACACAGACTTGTACACACTGCCACAGGCACGTACAGACACGCATGCACATAGACACACGGACGCATGCACATGCAGACAGAGTCATAGAGATGTACAGCATGGAAACAGACCCTTCGGTCCAACCCGTCCATGCCGACCCAGATATTCCGAACCTAATCTAGACCCATTTGTGAGCACTTGGCCCATATCCCTCCAAACCCTTCCTATTCATGTCCCCATCCAGATGCCTCTTAAATGTTTCAGGTGTACCAGCCTCCACCACATCCTCTGGCAGCTCATTCCATACACGTACCACCCTCTGTATGAAAAAGTTGCCCCTTAAGTCTCTTTTATATCTTCCCCTCTCACCCTAAACCTATGCCTCTAGTTCTGGACTCCCCAACCCCAGGGAAAAGACTTTGTCTATTTATCCTATCCATGCCCCTCATAATTTTGTAAACCTCTATAAGGTCACCCCTCAGCCTCCGATGCTCCAGGGAAAACAGCCCCAGCCTGTTCAGCCTCGCCCTATAGCTCAAATCCTCCAACCCTGGCAACATCCTTGTAAATCTTTTCTGAACCCTTTCAAGTTTTACAACATCCTTCCGATAGGAAGGAGACCAGAATTGCACGCTATATTCCAACAGTGGCCTAACCAATGTCCTGTACAGCTACAACATGACCTCCCAACTCCTGTACTCAATACTCTGACCAATAAAGGACAGCATACCAAACGCCTTCTTCACTATCCTATCCACCTGCGGCTCCACTTTCAAGGAGCTATGAACCTGCACTCCAAGGTCTCTTTGTTCAGCAACACTCCCTAGGACCTTACCATTAAGTGTATAAGTCCTGCTAAGATTTGCTTTCCCAAAATGCAGCACCTCGCATTTATCTGAATTAAACTCCATCTGCCACTTCTCAGCCCATTGGCCCATCTGGTCCAGATCCTGTTGTAATCTGAGGTAACCCTCTTTGCTGTCCACTACACCTCCAATTTTGGTGTCATCTGTAAACTTATTGACTATACCTCTTATGTTCACATCCAAATCATTTATATAAATGCTGAAAAGTAGTGGACCCAGCACTGATCCTTGTGGCACTCCACTGGTCACAGGGCTCCAGTCTGAAAAACAACCCTCCACCACCACCCTCTGTCTTCTACCTTTGAGCCAGTTCTGTATCCAACATCCATGCACACATACAGAAGCAGACACACGCACACAGATCGCAGACGGGCACACATACAGACGCAGGCACATCCATGCACACATGCAGACGCAGGCACATCCATGCACACATGCAGACGCAGGCACATCCATGCACACATGCAGACGCAGGCACATCCATGCACCCATGCAGACGCAGGCACATCCATGCAGACGCAGGCACATCCATGCAGACGCAGGCACATCCATGCACATCCATGCAGACGCAGGCACATCCATGCAGACGCAGGCACATCCATGCACATCCATGCAGACGCAGGCACATCCATGCAGACGCAGGCACATCCATGCGCACACATGCAGACGCAGGCACATCCATGCGCACACATGCAGACGCAGGCACATCCATGCGCACACATGCAGACGCAGGCACATCCATGCGCACACATGCAGACGCAGGCACATCCATGCGCACACATGCAGACGCAGGCACATCCATGCGCACACATGCAGACGCAGGCACATCCATGCGCACACATGCAGACGCAGGCACATCCATGTGCACACATGCAGACGCAGGCACATCCATGTGCACACATGCAGACGCAGGCACATCCATGCAGACGCAGGCACATCCATGCGTACACATGCAGACGCAGGCACATCCATGTGCACACATGCAGACGCAGGCACATCCATGCAGACGCAGGCACATCCATGCGCACACATGCAGACGCAGGCACATCCATGCGCACACATGCAGACGCAGGCACATCCATGCGCACACATGCAGACGCAGGCACATCCATGCGCACACATGCAGACGCAGGCACATCCATGCGCACACATGCAGACGCAGGCACATCCATGCACACATGCAGACGCAGGCACATCCATGCAGACGCAGGCACATCCATGCAGACGCAGGCACATCCATGCAGACGCAGGCACATCCATGCAGACGCAGGCACATCCATGCACACATGCAGACACATGCACACATGCAGACGCAGGCACATCCATGCACCCATGCAGACGCAGGCACATCCATGCAGACGCAGGCACATCCATGCAGACGCAGGCACATCCATGCACACATGCAGACACAGGCACATCCATGCACCCATGCAGACGCAGGCACATCCATGCACACATGCAGACGCAGGCACATCCATGCACCCATGCAGACGCAGGCACATCCATGCACACATGCAGACACAGGCACATCCATGCAGACGCAGGCACATCCATGCACACATGCAGACGCAGGCACATCCATGCAGACGCAGGCACATCCATGCACACATGCAGACGCAGGCACATCCATGCACACATGCAGACGCAGGCACATCCATGCAGACGCAGGCACATCCATGCACACATGCAGACGCAGGCACATCCATGCACACATGCAGACGCAGGCACATCCATGCAGACGCAGGCACATCCATGCGCACACATGCAGACGCAGGCACATCCATGCACACATGCAGACGCAGGCACATCCATGCACACATGCAGACGCAGGCACATCCATGCACACATGCAGACGCAGGCACATCCATGCAGACGCAGGCACATCCATGCACACATGCAGACGCAGGCACATCCATGCACACATGCAGACGCAGGCACATACACAGACAGATGCATGCACACATGCAGGCAGACAGACACGAACAGATACACACAGGTATGCGGACTCACAAAGCCACCGAGAGGGAAACGCCGCCGGTCACTGTAGTCGCCCCCTTCCCCCAGCTCTTACCGGCCGTGCCTGCTGACCTCCTGGCCAGCCTCTTCCTGCTGATCCAGGGACTGAGCTCCAGGCGGCTGCGGTACACGCCCCCGCCGTCGCCGTCGCCGCCGTCCCCTCCCTCGCTGGCGTAGCGGATCTGCTGCAGGGCGCCGCTGGCGGGCTCCCGGAGCAGCAGCAGCACCTCGGCGCTCCAGCGGCAGCTCTCCCGGGGCGGCGCGGGCGCGGGCGCGGGCCCGAGCCCGGGCGCGGCCCCGCTCAGGACGCGCCGGCGCTCCCGCTGCAGCCGCTGCACGCTCTCCCTCAGCTCCTCGCGCTGCACCCCCAGCCCCCGGAGCGCGAGCGCCAGGCCCCGGGCCACGCCCCCCGGCCACGCGTCCACGGCACTCCCCATCTCCACCCACGGGAGGAGGGGGGGATGTGTGGGAAATCAAGAGGCGGAAAGACGGTTTAAAAATCCGAGCCCTCTATTTTATTTGACCCCGGTCCTCTCCCGAAGCCCTTTAAATACTTGGCTCTCCCTCTGTCTGTGGGCCGTGACATTTCACACCCCCGCTCTGGAAGCTCACTTAGCGCCTGCTCACCCCCCCCCCCAACCCCGCTAATGGGCGAGGCTGATGGATTGACACACACACAGACACATTGCTGATGTAGCAAGTCGCAACATTCCAGGGGCACGTGACCGCACGCGCTGAGCTCAGCTCTCACTCGCCCCCCCGCTCTCACTCGCCCCCCCCCCCGCTCTCACTCGCCCCCCCCCGCTCTCACTCGCCTCCCCCCCGCTCTCACTCGCCTCCCCCCCCCCGCTCTCACTCGCCCCCCCCCGCTCTCACTCGCCCCCCCCCCCGCTCTCACTCGCCCCCCCCGCTCTCACTCGCCCCCCCCGCTCTCACTCGCCCCCCCGCTCTCAGTCGCCCCCCCCCGCTCTCACTCGCCCCCCCCTCACTCGCCCCCCCCCGCTCTCACTCGCCCCCCCCCACTCTCACTCGCCCCCCCCCGCTCTCACTCGCCCCCCTCCCGCTCTCACTCGCCCCCCCCACTCTCACTCGCCCCCCCCCCACTCTCACTCGCCCCCCCCCGCTCTCACTCGCCCCCCCCCCGCTCTCACTCGCCCCCCCCGCTCTCACTCGCCCCCCCCGCTCTCACTCGCCCCCCTCCCGCTCTCACTCGCCCCCCCCGCTCTCACTCGCCCCCCTCCCGCTCTCACTCGCCCCCCCCCGCTCTCACTCGCCCCCCTCCCGCTCTCACTCGCCCCCCCACTCTCACTCGCCCCCCCCACTCTCACTTGCCCCCCCCCACTCTCACTCGCCCCCCCCACTCTCACTCGCCCCCCCCGCTCTCACTCGCCCCCCTCCCGCTCTCACTCGCCCCCCCCACTCTCACTCGCCCCCCCCACTCTCACTCGCCCCCCCCCACTCTCACTCGCCCCACCCCCCCGCTCTCACTCGCCCCCCCCGCTCACACTCGCCCCCCCCGCTCTCACTCGCCCCCCCCCGCTCTCACTCGCCCCCCCCACTCTCACTCGCCCCCCCCACTCTCACTCGCCCCCCCCCCCACTCTCACTCCCCCCCCCCCCCCCACTCTCACTCGCCCCCCCCCCTGCTCTCACTCGCCCCCCCCCCCTGCTCTCTGCAGGACAGTGCGTGCAATGAGGTTAGACCCCCTGCAGCGTGGAAACAGGCCCTTCAATCCCAACAAGCCCACACCGACCCTCCGAAGAGCAACCCAACCCGGACCCATTCCCATCTCTCTCTGACGCATTATCCATAGTTATCCAACTATGCAACACAACTTAAAATAAAAATCACGCACAACACCGAGATATCGTCCAAACAGGTTGCTTGGGAAGCGTCAGCTTTCGGAGCGCTGCTCTTTCGTCAGGTGGTTGGAGCAGCGTTCCGAAAGCTGGTGCTTCCCAAGCAACCTGTTGGGACTATAACCAGGTGTTGTGCGATTTTTAACTTTGTACACCCCAGTCCAACACCACATCATCGCACTTCAACGCTATGGGTAATTTAGCACGGCCAATCCACCCTAACCTGCACATCCCTGGGCACTATGGGTAATTTAGCACGGCCAATCCACCCTAACCTGCACATCCCTGGGCACTATGGGTAATTTAGCATGGCCAATCCATCCTAACCTACACATCCCTCGGCACTATGGGTAATTTAGCAATGGCCAATCCACCCTAACCTACACATCCCTCGGCACTATGGGTAATTTAGCACGGCCAATCCACCCTAACCTGCACATCCCTCGGCACTATGGGTAATTTAGCACGGCCAATCCACCCTAACCTACACATCCCTGGGCACTATGGGTAATTTAGCACGGCCAATCCACCCTAACCTACACATCCCTCGGCACTATGGGTAATTTAGTATGGAGCGGCACAGTGGTTTGCAATGCTGCCTCACAGCACCAGAGTCCCAGGCTCGATTCCTACCTCGGCCAACTGTGTGTGGTGTTTGCACATTCTCCCGATGTCTGCGTGGGTTTCCTCCGGGTGCTCCGGTTTCCTCCCACAGTCCAAAGATGTGCAGGTCAGGTGAATTGGCCGTGCTAAATTGTCCATAGTGTTTGGTGCATTAGTCAGAGGGAAATGGGTCTGGGTGGGTCACTCTTTGGAGGGTCAGTGTGGACTGGTTGGGCCGAAGGGCCTGTTTCCACACTGTAGGGAATCTAATCTAATCCCTGGACACTATGGGTAATTTTGCACGGCCAATCCACCCTAACCTACACGTCCCTGGGCACTATGGGTAATTTAGCACGGCCAATCCACCCTAACCTACACACCCCTGGGCACTATGGGTAATTTAGCACGGCCAATCCACCCTAACCTACACGTCCCTGGGCACTATGGGTAATTTAGCACGGCCAATTCACCCTAACCTACACATCCCTGGGCACTATGGGTAATTTAGCACGGCCAATCCACCCTAACCTACACGTCCCTGGGCACTATGGGTAATTTAGCACGGCCAATCCACCCTAACCTACACGTCCCTGGGCACTATGGGTAAATATCGCACGGCTTTGGACTGTAGGAGGAAACCCATGTCAACAAGGGGGAGAACATACAAACTCCACACAGCCAGTGACTGATGTCCCTCACCACTGAAGCCAGCCTTGTCAGTTGGGTCAGGAATCTGGATACGGTGGGGTTAATTTAAATGTGCTTGGGTCTGAAATCCCTTCCCTCTGAAATGGACCCTTTCAGTTCAAGGGGCAGTTGGGGAATGGCCGGCAAATGCCATGCCAGGCCAGGATGTGCTCGCATCTCCATGGGAAGGCAGTGGGCGAAGAGCCAATTAACACGCCCCTGGCGCAGGCCGCGGTCACCTCGGTGTGAAATGTTTGGTCAAGGTGCAGAGACTCGCCTGTGTCCCAGTCCGAGGGGAGCCAGGGCCTCGGGGTTTGCTCTCACCTTCTCACACTGGGTTGTGAACTATTTCAATCCTTGGAATGAGCTGCGTGTGTTATTGCAGGAATGAGAAAGCACTGCAAGGCCCATTCACTCTTGTGTGTGGGCGAGCATGTGTTTGGATATGTCTTTGTGTGCATTTGTGTGTATGACTGTGCACATTCATGTTACTGTGTGGATCTGTGAGCGTATGCACGTGTCAATGTGGATCTGAACATCTGTGCACTTCTGAGTGTGCCTCTGTGACTATCTGCATGTGTGTGTGTGTGCACGCATTGGCATGTGCCTTTATATCTGTATCTGTGTGCATTTGAGTGTGTCTGCAGGTGAGTCTGTCCCTCTGTGTATATCTGTGTGAGTGTGCAGGTTGTAGTGTGTCCCTCTGTGTATATGTGTGTGTGTGCAGGTGTTCGTGTGTCCCTCTGTGTATATCTGTGTGTGAGTGTGTGTGCAGGTGTTAGTGTGTCCCTCTGTGTATATCTGTGTGTGTGTGCAGGTGTTCGTGTGTCCCTCTGTGTATATCTGTGTGTGAGTGTGTGTGCAGGTGTTAGCATATCCCTCTGTGTATATCTGTGTGTGTGTGTGTGTGTGCGCGCGCGCAGATGTTAGCAGGTCCCTCTGTGTATATCTGTGTGTGTTAGTGTGTCCGTGTAGGTGTTAGTGTGTCCCTCAGTGTATTTCTGTGTGTGTGTGTGTAGGTGTTAGTGTGTGTGCAGGTGTTAGTGTGTCCCTCTGTGTATATCTGTGTGTGTGTGTGTGTGTGTGCAGGTGTTAGCATGTCCCCCTGTGTATATCTGTGTGTGTGTGTAGGTGTTAGTGTGTCTCTCTGCGTATATCTGTGTGTGTGTGTGCAGGTGTTAGCATGTCCCTCTGTGTATATCTCTTTGTGTGTGTGTGTGTGTGCGTGCAGGTGTTAGCATGTCCCTCTGTGTATATCTGTGAGTGTGTGTGTGTATCTGTGTGCAGGTGTTCGTTTGTCCATTTGTGTATATCTGTGTGTGTATGCAGGTGTTAGCATGTCCCTCTGTGTATATCCGTGTGTGTGCGTGCGTGCAGGTGTTAGTGGGTCCCTGTGTGTGTGTGTTTAGGTGTTAGCATGTCCCTCTGTATATATCTGTTGTGTGTGTGTGTGCGCGCGCGCCCAGCATTAGTGTGTTCCTCTGTATATCTGTGTGTGTGTGTGCAGATGTTAGCATGTCCCTCGGTGTATATCTCTTTGTGTGTGTTCCTCTGTGTGTGTGTGTGTGTTTGTGCAGGTGTTAGCATGTCCCTCTGTGTATAAGTGTGTGTGCAGGTGTTAGCATATCCCGCTGTGTATATCCCTTTGTGTGTGTGTGTCCTCGCACGTGGTGTTAACGTGTTCCTCTGTGTATAAGTATGTGTGCCGGTTTGTTAGCATATCCCACTGTGTATATCTGTGTGTTTGTGTGTGTGTATGCAGGTGTTAGCATGTCCCTCTGTGTATATCTGTGTGTGTGTGTAGGTGTTAGTGTGTCCTTGTGTGTGTGTGTATAGGTGTCAGCATGGCCCTCTGTATATATCTGTGTGTGTGTGTGTATGTAGGTGTTAGTGTGTCCTTGTGTGTGTTTGTAGATGTTAGTGTGTTCCTGTATGTGTGTATAAGTATTGGTGTGTCCCTGTGTATATCTGTGTGTGTGCACATGTGCCCCTCTGTGTATATCTGTGTGTGTGTGTAGTTGTTAGTGTGTCCCTGTATGTGCATGTGTAGGTGTTAGTGTGTCCAGTGTGTGTGTGTGTGTGTATAGGTGTTAGTGTGTCCCTATGTGTATATCTGTGTCCCTGTGTGTAGGTGTTAGTGTGTCCCAGTATGTGTGTGTGTGTGTGTGTGTGTGTGTGTGTGTGTGTGTGTGTTAGTGTGTCCCTGTGTGTGTAGGTGTTAGTGTGTCCCTCTGTGTGTGTAGGTGTTATTGTGTACCTGTGTGTGTGTATATGTGTTAGTGTGTCCCTCTGTGAATATCTGTGTGTGTGTGTGTAGGTGTTCGTGTGTCCCTGTATATATGTGTGTGTGTTTGTGCAGGTGTTAGTGTGTCCCTGTGTGTGTAGGTGTTAGTGTGTCCCTCTGTGTGTATGTGTGTGTGTGTGTGGAGGTGTTAGTGTGTCCCTGTGTGTGTGTATGTAGGTATTAGTGTGTCCCTGTGTGTGTGTGTTTAGGTGTTAACATGTCCCTCTGTGTATATCTGTTTTGTGTGAGTGTGTGTGTGTGTGTGCGCAGCATTAGTGTGTTCCTCTGTATATATGTGTGTGTGTGTGTGTGTGTGTGCAGATGTTAGCATGTCCCTCTGTGTATACGTGTGTGTGCAGGTGGTAGCATATCCTGCTGTGTATATCCCTTTGTGTGTGTGTGTGTGTTCCCGCTCGTGGTGTTAGCGTGTTCCTCTGTGTATAAGTATGTGTGCCGGTTTGTTAGCATATCCCACTGTGTATATCTGTGTGTTTCTGTGTGTGTATGCAGTAGTTAGCATGTCCCTCTGTGTATATCTGTGTGTGTGTGTGTGTGTGTATAGGTGTCAGCATGACCCTCTGTATATATCTGTGTGTGTGTGTGTATGTAGGTGTCAGTGTGTCCTTGTGTGTGTTTGTAGATGTTAGTGTGTTCCTGTATGTGTGTATAAGTGTTGGTGTGTCCCTGTGTATATCTGTGTGTGTGCACGTATGCCCCTCTGTGTATATCTCTGTGTGTGTGTAGGTGTTAGTGTGTCCCTGTATGTGCATGTGTAGGTGTTAGTGTGTCCAGTGTGTGTGTGTGTGTGTGTATATAGGTGTTAGTGTGTCCCTATGTGTATATCTGTGTCCCTGTGTGTAGGTGTTAGTGTGTCCCTGTATGTGTGTGTGTGTGTGTAGGTGTTAGTGTGTCCCTGTGTGTGTAGGTGTTAGTGTGTCCCTCTGTGTGTGTAGGTGTTATTGTGTACCTGTGTGTGTGTATATGTGTTAGTGTGTCCCTCTGTGAATATCTGTGTGTGTGTGTGTGTGTGTGTAGGTGTTAGTGTGTCCCTGTATATGTGTGTGTGTGTGTGTGTGTGTGTAGGTGTTAGTGTGTCCCTCTGTGTGTGATGGTGTTATTGTGTACCTGTGTGTGTGTATATGTGTTAGTGTGTCCCTCTGTGAATATCTGTGTGTGTGTGTGTGTGTAGGTGTTAGTGTGTCCCAGTATGTGTGTGTGTGTGTAGGTGTTAGTGTGTCCCTGTGTGTGTAGGTGTTAGTGTGTCCCTCTGTGTGTGTAGGTGTTATTGTGTACCTGTGTGTGTGTATATGTGTTAGTGTGTCCCTCTGTGAATATCTGTGTGTGTGTGTGTAGGTGTTCGTGTGTCCCTGTATATATGTGTGTGTGTTTGTGCAGGTGTTAGTGTGTCCCTGTGTGTGTAGGTGCTAGTGTGTCCCTCTGTGTGTATGTGTGTGTGTGGAGGTGTTAGTGTGTCCCTGTGTGTGTGTGTAGGTATTAGTGTGTCCCTGTGTGTGTGTGTTTAGGTGTTAACATGTCCCTCTGTGTATATCTGTTGTGTGTGTGTGCGCAGCATTAGTGTGTTCCTCTGTATATATCTGTGTGTGTGTGTGTGTGTGTGTGTGTGTGCAGGTGTTAGCATGTCCCTCTGTGTATATCTCTTTTTGTCTGTGTGTGCGCGCAGTGTTAGTGTGTTCCTCTGTGTATATGTGTGTGTGTGTGTGCAGGTGTTAGCATGTCTCTCTGTGTATACGTGTGTGTGTAGGTGGTAGCATATCCCGCTGTGTATATCCCTTTGTGTGTGTGTGTGTGCGTGTCCGCGCACGTGGTGTTAGCGTGTTCCTCTGTGTATAAGTATGTGTTTGTTAGCATATCCCACTGTGTATATCTGTGTGTTTGTGTGTGTGTATGCAGGTGTTAGCATGTCCCTCTGTGTATATCTGTGTGTCCCTCTGTGTATATCTGTGTGTGTGTGTGTGTGCAGGTGTTCGTGTGTCCATTTGTGTATATCTGTGTGTGTATATGTGTGTCTGTGTGCAGGTGTTAGCATATCCCTGTGTGTGTGTGTGTGTGTGTGTGTGCAGGTGTTAGTGTGTCCCTCTGTGTATATGTGTGTGTGTGTGTGTGTGTGTGTGTGTGCAGGTGTTAGTGTGTCCCTGTGTGTGTGTTTAGGTGTTCTTGTGTCCCTGTGTGTGTGTGTACAGGTGTTAGTGGGTCCCTGTGTGTGTGTGTATAGGTGTCGCTCTGTGTATATGTGTGTCCCTGTGTGTGTGTGTATAGGTGTTAGTGTGTCCCTGTATATGTAGGTGTTAGTGTGTCCCTGTATGTGCATGTGTAGGTGTTAGTGTGTCCCGGTGTGTATGTGTGTGTGTCGGTGTTAGTGTGTCCCTATGTGTATATCTGTGTCCCTGTTTGTGTGTATAGGTGTTAGTGGTCCTTCTGTGTATATCTGTGTGTCGGTGTTAGTGTGTTCCTGTGTGTGTGTAGGTGTTAGTGTGTCCTGTGAGTGTGTGTATGTAGGTGTTCGTGTGTCCTTCTATGTGTATCTTTGTGTGTGTGTGTGTGTAGGTGTTAGTGTGTCCCTGTGTGTGTGTATGTTGGTGATGGTGTGTCCCTCTGTGTATATCTTTGTGTGTGTGTGTAGGTGTTAGTGTGTCCCTGTGTGTGTGTAGATGTTAGTGTGTGTCTCTAGGTGTTAGTGTGTCCCTGTGTGTGTGTGTGTGTGTGTGTGTGTGTGTGTGTAGGTATTAGTGTGTCCCTGTATGTGTGTGTGTGTGTAGGAGTCAGTGTGTCCCTGTCTGTGTGTGTAGTTGTTAGTGTGCCCCTGTGTGTGTGTGTGTGTGTGTGTGTGTGTTGGTCTTAGTGTGTCCCTGTGTGTGTGTGTGTGTGTGTGTGTGTATAGATGTTATTGTGTCCCTGTGTGTGTGTATAGGTGTTAGTGTGTTCCTGTGTGTGTGTGTGTGTGTGTAGGTGCTACTGTGTCCCTGTGTCTGTGTGTAGGTGTTAGTGTGTCCGCGTGTGTGTGTGTAAAGGTGTTAGTGTGTCCCTGTGTGTGTGTAGGTGTTAGTGTGTGCCTGTGTGTATGTGTGTGTAGGTGTTAGTGTGTCCCTCTGTATATATCTGTGTGTGTGTGTGTGTGCAGGTGTTAGTGTGTCCCTCTGTGTATATCTGTGTGTCTGCGTAGGTGTTAGTGTGTCCCTGTGTGTGTGTAGGTGATAGTGTGTCCGCGTGTGTGTGTGTAAAGGTGTTAGTGTGTCCCTGTGTGTGTGTAGGTGTTAGTGTGCCCCTGTGTGTGTATAGGTGTTAATGTGTCCATCTGTGTATATCTGTGTGAGTGTGTGTGTGTGTATAGGTGTTAGTGTGTCCCTATGTATATGTATGTTTCCCTGTGTGTGTGTGTGTGTGTGTGTCCCTGTGTGTGTGTATATGTGTTAGTGTGTCCCTCTGTGTATATCTGTGTGCGTGCAGGTGTTAGCATGTCCCACTGTGTATATCTGTGTGTTTGTGCAGGTGTTAGTGTGTCCCTCTGTGTATATCTGTGTGTCCCTCTGTGTATACCTGTGTGTGTGTGTGCAGGTGTTAGTGTTCCCTCTGTGTATATGTGTGTTTGTGTGCAGGTGTCAGCATATCCCTCTGTGTATATCTCTGTGTGTGTGTATAGGTGTTAATGTGTCCCTCTGTGTATATCTGTGTGAGTGTCTGTGTATAGGTGTTAGCATGTCCCTCTGTGTATACATGTGTGTGTGTGTGTGTGTGTGTGCAGGTGTTAGTGTGTCCCTCTGTGTATATGTGTATGTGTGTGTGTGCAGGTGTTAGCATGTCCCTCTGTGTATATCTGTGTGTGTGTGTGTGTCCGCGCGCGCGGTGTTGGTGTGTTCCACTGTGTATATGTGTGTCTGTGTGCAGGTGTTAGCATGTCCCTCTGTGTATAAGTGTGTGTGAAGGTGTTAGCATATCCCGCTGTGTATATCTCTTTGTGTGTGTGCGCGTGTGTGCGTGTGCAGGTGATAGCATGTCCCTCTGTATATATATGTGTGTGTGTGGTGTTAGCATGTCCCTTTTTGTATATCCGTGTGTGTGTGCGCAGGTGTTCGTGTGTCCCTGTGTATATCTGTGTGTGTTCGTGTGTGCACAGGTGTTAGTGAGTCCCTCTGTGTATATCTGTGTGTGTGTGTGTAGGTGTTAGCATGTCCCTCTGTGTATATCTGTGTGTGTGTTTGAGTGTGTGTGTAGGTGTTAGCATGTCCCTCTGTGTATATCTGTGTGTGTGTAGGTGTTAGTGTGTCCCTCTGTGTATATCTGTGCGTGTGTGTGTGTAGGTGTTAGTGTGTCCCTGTGTGTATATCTGTGTGTGTGTGTGTGCAGGTGTTCGTGTGTCCATTTGTGTATATGTGTGTCTGTGTGCAGATGTTAGCATGTCTCTCTGTGTATATCTGTGTGTGTGTGCGTGCGTGCAGGTGTTCGTGTGTCCCTCAGTGTATATGTGTGTGTGTGGGTGTTAATGTATCCCTGTGTGTGTGTAGGTGTTAGTGTGTCCGTGTGTGTGTGTGTATAGGTGTTAGCATGTCCCTCTGTGTATATCTGTGTGTGTGTGTGTGTGTGTGAATATGTGTTAGCATGTCCGTGTGTGTATGTGTGTGTGTGTGTGTAGGTGTTCTTGTGTCCCTGTGTGTGTGTGTATAGGTGTCAGTGGGTCCCTGTGTGTGTGTGTATAGGTGTGTGTGTATAGGTGTTAGTGTGTCCCTGTATATGTAGGTGTTAGTGTGTCCCTGTATGTGCATGTGTAGGTGTTAGTGTGTCCCGGTGTGTATGTGTGTGTGTGTGTGTGTATAGGTGTTAGTGTGTCCCTATGTGTATATCTGTGTCCCTGTTTGTGTGTATAGGTGTTAGTGGTCCTTCTGTGTATATCTGTGTGTCGGTGTTAGTGTGTTCCTGTGTGTGTGTGTGTATAGGTGTTAGTGTGTCCCTGTATATGTAGGTGTTAGCGTGTCCCTGTATGTGCATGTGTAGGTGTTAGTGTGTCCCTGTGTGTGTGTGTATGTGTGTGTGTGTGTGTATAGGTGTTAGTGTGTCCCTATGTGTATATCTGTGTCCCTGTTTGTGTGTATAGGTGTTAGTGGTCCTTCTGTGTATATCTGTGTGTCGGTGTTAGTGTGTTCCTGTGTGTGTGTGTGTGTGTGTAGGTGTTAGTGTGTCCTGTGAGTGTGTGTATGTGGTGTTCGTGTGTACCTGTGTGAGTGTGTGTGTGTGTGTATAGGTGTTAGTGTGTCCCTATGTATATGTCTGTTTCCCTGTGTGTGTGTGTGTGTGTGTGTGTGTGTGTGTGTAAGTGTTAGTGTGTCCCTGTGTGTGTGTATGTAGGTGATGGTGTGTCCTTCTGTGTATATCTTTGTGTGTGTGTGTAGGTGTTAGTGTGTCCCTGTGTGTGTGTAGATGTTAGTGTGTGTCTCTAGGTGTTAGTGTGTCCCTGTGTGTATATCTTTGTGTGTGTGTGTGTGTGAGTGTAGGTGTTAGTGTGTCCATGTGTGTGTAGGTGTTAGTGTGTCCCTGTGTGTGTGTGTGTGTGTGTGTGTAGATGTTAGTGTGTGTCTCTAGGTGTTAGTGTGTCCCTGTTTGTGTGTGTGTAGGTATTAGTGTGTCCCTGTATGTGTGTGTGTGTAGGAGTCAGTGTGTCCCTGTCTGTGTGTGTAGTTGTTAGTGTGTCCCTGTGTGTGTGTTTGTGTGTATAGGTGTTATGTGTGTCCCTGTGTGTGTGTGTTGGTCTTAGTGTGTCCCTGTGTGTGTGTGTATAGGTGTTATTGTGTCCCTGTGTGTGTGTGTGTGTAGGTGTTAGTGTGTCCCTGTGTGTGTGTGTGTAGGTGTGTCTGTGTGTAGGTGCTACTGTGTCCCTGTGTCTGTGTGTAGGTGTTAGTGTGTTCCTGTGTGTGTGTGTGTAGGTGTTAGTGTGTGCCTGTGTGTATGTGTGTGTAGGTGTTAGTGTGTCCCTCTGTGTATATCTGTGTGTCTGCGTAGGTGTTAGTGTGTCCCTGTGTGTGTGTGTAGGCGATAGTGTGTCCGTGTGTGTGTGTAGGTGTTAATGTGCCCCTGTGTATGTGTATAGGTGTTAATGTGTCCATCTGTGTATATCTGTGTGAGTGTGTGTGTGTGTATAGGTGTTAGTGTGTCCCTATGTATATGTCTGTTTCCCTGTGTGTGTGTGTGTGTAGGTGTTAGTCTGTCCCTG
Source organism: Chiloscyllium plagiosum (assembly GCF_037043375.1). Taxonomy (NCBI): domain Eukaryota; kingdom Metazoa; phylum Chordata; class Chondrichthyes; order Orectolobiformes; family Hemiscylliidae; genus Chiloscyllium; species Chiloscyllium plagiosum. The sequence goes on from NW_028270165.1 coordinate 74,961,667, forward strand.
TGTGTGTGTGTAGATGTTAGTGTGTCCCTGTGTGTGTGTGTGTGTATGTATGTGTAGGTGTTAGTGTGTCCCTGTGTGTGTGTGTGTGGGTGTTATTGTGTCCCTGTGTGTGTATATGTGTTAGTGTGTCCCTCTGTGTATATCTGTATGTGTGGCTGTAGGTGTTATTGTGTCCCTATGTGTGTAGGTGTTAGTGTGTCCCTGTGTGTGTGTATAAGTGTTGGTGTGTCCCTGTGTATATCTGTGTGTGTGCACGTGTGCACAGGTGTTAGTGTGTCCCTCTGTGTACATCTGTGTTTGTTCCGCGCGCGCGGTGTTAGTGTGTTCCTCTGTGTATATGTGTGTGTGTGTGCAGGTGTTAGCATGTCCCTCTGTGTATAAATGTGTGTGCAGGTGTTAGTGTGTCCCTCTGTGTATATCTGAGTGTGTGTGTGTGTAGGTGTTAGCATGTCCCTATGTGTATATCTGTGTCCTTGTATGTGTGTGTGTGTGTGTGTAGGTGTTAGTGTGTCCGTGTGTGTGTGTGTTTAGGTGTTAGTGTGTCCCTGTGTGTGTGTGTGTGTGTGTAGGTGTTAGTGTGTCCCTGTGTGTGTGTGTGTAGGTGTTAGTGTGTCCCTGTATATATCTGTGTGTGTGCGCGTGTGACCCTCTGCGTATAACTGCGTGTGTGTAGGTGTTAGTGTGTCCCTGTATGCGTGTGTGTGTGCGTGTGTGTGTGTGTGTGTGCGTGTGTGTAGGTATTAGTGTGTCCCTGTATGTGTGTGTGTGTGTAGGAGTCAGTGTGTCCCTGTCTGTGTGTGTAGTTGTTAGTGTGCCCCTGTGTGTGTGTGTGTGTGTGTGTGTGTGTGTTGGTCTTAGTGTGTCCCTGTGTGTGTGTGTGTGTGTGTGTATAGATGTTATTGTGTCCCTGTGTGTGTGTATAGGTGTTAGTGTGTTCCTGTGTGTGTGTAGGTGCTACTGTGTCCCTGTGTCTGTGTGTAGGTGTTAGTGTGTCCCTGTGTGTGTGTGTATAGGTGTTAGTGTGTGCCTGTGTGTATGTGTGTGTAGGTGTTAGTGTGTCCCTCTGTGTATATCTGTGTGTGTGTGTGTGTAGGTGTTAGTGTGTCCCTCTGTGTATATCTGTGTGTCTGCGTAGGTGTTAGTGTGTCCCTGTGTGTGTAGGTGATAGTGTGTCCGCGTGTGTGTGTGTATAGGTGTTAGTGTGTCCCTGTGTGTGTGTAGGTGTTAGTGTGCCCCTGTGTGTGTATAGGTGTTAATGTGTCCATCTGTGTATATCTGTGTGAGTGTGTGTGTGTGTATAGGTGTTAGTGTGTCCCTATGTATATGTATGTTTCCCTGTGTGTGTGTGTGTGTGTGTAGGTGTTAGTGTGTCCCTGTGTGTGTGTGTAGGTGTTAGTGTGTCCCTGTATATATCTGTGTGTGTGCGCGTGTGACCCTCTGCGTATAACTGCGTGTGTGTAGGTGTTAGTGTGTCCCTGTATGTGTGTGTGTGTGTGTGTGTGTGTGTAGGTATTAGTGTGTCCCTGTATGTGTGTGTGTGTGTAGGAGTCAGTGTGTCCCTGTCTGTGTGTGTAGTTGTTAGTGTGCCCCTGTGTGTGTGTGTGTGTGTGTGTGTTGGTCTTAGTGTGTCCCTGTGTGTGTGTGTGTGTGTGTGTATAGATGTTATTGTGTCCCTGTGTGTGTGTGTGTGTAGGTGCTACTGTGTCCCTGTGTCTGTGTGTAGGTGTTAGTGTGTCCCTGTGTGTGTGTGTATAGGTGTTAGAGTGTTCCTGTGTGTGTGTGTGTAGGTGTTAGTGTGTGCCTGTGTGTGTGTGTGTGTAGGTGTTAGTGTGTCCCTCTGTGTATATCTGTGTGTGTGTGTGTGTGTGTGTGTAGGTGTTAGTGTGTCCCTCTGTGTATATCTGTGTGTCTGCGTAGGTGTTAGTGTGTCCCTGTGTGTGTGTAGGTGATAGTGTGTCCGCGTGTGTGTGTGTATAGGTGTTAGTGTGTCCCTGCGTGTGTGTAGGTGTTAGTGTGCCCCTGTGTGTGTATAGGTGTTAATGTGTCCATCTGTGTATATCTGTGTGAGTGTGTGTGTGTGTATAGGTGTTAGTGTGTCCCTATGTATATGTATGTTTCCCTGTGTGTGTGTGTGTGTGTGTGTGTGTGTGTGTAGGTGTTAGTGTGTCCCTGTGTGTGTGTGTAGGTGTTAGTGTGTCCCTGTGTGTGTGTGTGTGTGTGTGTCCCTGTGTGTGTGTATATGTGTTAGTGTGTCCCTCTGTGTATATCTGTGTGCGTGCAGGTGTTAGCATGTCCCACTGTGTATATCTGTGTGTTTGTGCAGGTGTTAGTGTGTCCCTCTGTGTATATCTGTGTGTCCCTCTGTGTATACCTGTGTGTGTGTGTGCAGGTGTTAGTGTTCCCTCTGTGTATATGTGTGTTTGTGTGCAGGTGTCAGCATATCCCTCTGTGTATATCTCTGTGTGTGTGTATAGGTGTTAATGTGTCCCTCTGTGTATATCTGTGTGAGTGTCTGTGTATAGGTGTTAGCATGTCCCTCTGTGTATACATGTGTGTGTGTGTGTGCAGGTGTTAGTGTGTCCCTCTGTGTATATGTGTATGTGTGTGTGTGCAGGTGTTAGCATGTCCCTCTGTGTATATCTGTATGTGTGTGTGTGTTCGCGCGCGCGGTGTTGGTGTGTTCCACTGTGTATATGTGTGTCTGTGTGCAGGTGTTAGCATGTCCCTCTGTGTATAAGTGTGTGTGAAGGTGTTAGCATATCCTGCTGTGTATATCTCTTTGTGTGTGTGCGCGTGTGTGCGTGTGCAGGTGATAGCATGTCCCTCTGTATATATATGTGTGTGTGTGGTGTTAGCATGTCCCTTTTTGTATATCCGTGTGTGTGTGCGCAGGTGTTCGTGTGTCCCTGTGTTTATCTGTGTGTGTTTGTGTGTGCACAGGTGTTAGTGAGTCCCTCTGTGTATATCTGTGTGTGTGTGTGTGCAGGTGTTCGTGTGTCCATTTGTGTATATGTGTGTCTGTGTGCAGATGTTAGCATATCCCTCTGTGTATATCTCTGTGTGTGTGTATAGGTGTTAATGTGTCCCTCTGTGTATATCTGTGTGTGTGTGTGCATGCGTGCAGGTGTTCGTGTGTCCCTCAGTGTATATGTGTGTGTGTGGGTGTTAATGTATCCCTGTGTGTGTGTAGGTGTTAGTGTGTCCGTGTGTGTGTGTGTATAGGTGTTAGCATGTCCCTCTGTGTATATCTCTGTGTGTGTGTATAGGTGTTAATGTGTCCCTCTGTGTATATCTGTGTGTGTGTGTGCATGCGTGCAGGTGTTCGTGTGTCCCTCAGTGTATATGTGTGTGTGTGGGTGTTAATGTATCCCTGTGTGTGTGTAGGTGTTAGTGTGTCCGTGTGTGTGTGTGTATAGGTGTTAGCATGTCCCTCTGTGTATATCTGTGTGTGTGTGTGTGTGTGTGAATATGTGTTAGCATGTCCGTGTGTGTATGTGTGTGTGTGTGTGTAGGTGTTCTTGTGTCCCTGTGTGTGTGTGTATAGGTGTCAGTGGGTCCCTGTGTGTGTGTGTATAGGGGTGTGTGTATAGGTGTTAGTGTGTCCCTGTATATGTAGGTGTTAGTGTGTCCCTGTATGTGCATGTGTAGGTGTTAGTGTGTCCCGGTGTGTATGTGTGTGTGTGTGTGTGTGTGTGTGTGTGTGTGTATAGGTGTTAGTGAGTCCCTATGTGTATATCTGTGTCCCTGTTTGTGTGTATAGGTGTTAGTGGTCCTTCTGTGTATATCTGTGTGTCGGTGTTAGTGTGTTCCTGTGTGTGTGTGTGTGTGTGTAGGTGTTAGTGTGTCCTGTGAGTGTGTGTATGTAGGTGTTCATGTGTCCTTCTGTGTGTATCTGTGTGAGTGTGTGTGTGTGTATAGGTGTTAGTGTGTCCCTATGTATATGTCTGTTTCCCTGTGTGTGTGTGTGTGTGTGTGTAGGTGTTAGTATGTCCCTGTGTGTGTGTATGTAGGTGATGGTGTGTCCCTCTGTGTATATCTTTGTGTGTGTGTGTAGGTGTTAGTGTGTCCCTGTGTGTGTGTCTCTAGGTGTTAGTGTGTCCCTCTGTGTATATCTTTGTGTGTGTGTGTGAGTGTAGGTGTTAGTGTGTCCATGTGTGTGTGTAGGTGTTAGTGTGTCCCTGTGTGTGTGTGTGTGTGTGTGTGTAGATGTTAGTGTGTGTCTCTAGGTGTTAGTGTGTCCCTGTGTGTGTGTGTAGGTATTAGTGTGTCCCTGTATGTGTGTGTGTGTAGGAGTCAGTGTGTCCCTGTCTGTGTGTGTAGTTGTTAGTGTGTCCCTGTGTGTGTGTTTGTGTGTATAGGTGTTATGTGTGTCCCTGTGTGTGTGTTGGTCTTAGTGTGTCCCTGTGTGTGTGTGTGTATAGGTGTTATTGTGTCTCTGTGTGTGTGTGTGTATAGGTGTTAGTGTGTTCCTGTGTGTGTGTGTGTAGGTGTTAGTGTGTGCCTGTGTGTATGTGTGTGTAGGTGTTAGTGTGTCCCTCTGTGTATATCTGTGTGTGTGTAGGTGTTAGTGTGTCGCTCTGTGTATATCTGTGTGTCTGCGTAGGTGTTAGTGTGTCCCTGTGTGTGTGTAGGCGATCGTGTGTGTGTGTAGGTGTTAATGTGCCCCTGTGTATGTGTATAGGTGTTAATGTGTCCATCTGTGTATATCTGTGTGAGTGTGTGTGTGTGTATAGGTGTTAGTGTGTCCCTATGTATATGTCTGTTTCCCTGTGTGTGTGTAGGTGTTAGTCTGTCCCTGTGTGTGTGTGTAGGTGTTAGTGTGTCCCTGTGTGTGTGTGTATGTGTAGATGTTAGTGTGTCCCTGTGTGTGTGTAGGTGTTATTGTGTCCCTGTGTGTGTATATGTGTTAGTGTGTCCCTCTGTGTATATCTGTATGTGTGGCAGTAGGTGTTATTGTGTCCCTATGTGTGTAGGTGTTAGTGTGTCCCTGTGTGTGTGTATAAGTGTTGGTGTGTGCCTGTGTATGTCTGTGTGTGTGCACGTGTGCACAGGTGTTAGTGTGTCCCTCTGTGTATATCTGTGTTTGTTCCGCGCGCGCGGTGTTAGTGTGTTCCTCTGTGTATATGTGTGTGTGTGTGCAGGTGTTAGCATGTCCCTCTGTGTATAAATGTGTGTGCAGGTGTTAGTGTGTCCCTCTGTGTATATCTGAGTGTGTGTGTGTGTGTAGGTGTTAATGTGTCCGTGTGTGTGTGTGTGTATGTGTTTAGGTGTTAGTGTGTCCCTGTGTGTGTGTGTGTGTGTGTGTGTGTGTAGGTGTTAGTGTGTCCCTGTGTGTGTGTGTAGGTGTTAGTGTGTCCCTGTATATATCTGTGTGTGTGCGCGTGTGACCCTCTGCGTATAACTGCGTATGTGTGTAGGTGTTAGTGTGTCCCTGTATGTGTATGTGTAGGTGTTAGTGTGTCCAGTGTGTGTGTGTGTGTGTAGGTGTTAGTGTGTCCCTGTGTGTGTGTAGGTGTTATTGTGTCCCTGTGTGTGTGTATATGTGTTAGTGTGTCCCTCTGTGAATATCTGTGTGTGTGCGTGTGTGTATATGTGTTAGTGTGTCCCTGTGTGTGTGTGTGTATAAGTGTTGGTGTGTCCCTGTGTATATCTGTGTGTGCACGTGTGCACAGGTGTTAGTGTGTCCCTCTCTGTACATGTGTGTGTGTGTGTGTGTGTGTGCAGGTGTTAACATGTCCCACTGTGTATATCTGTGTGTGTGTGTGTCCGCGCACGTGGTGTTAGCGTGTTCCTCTGTGTATAAGTATGTGTGCAGGTTTGTTAGCATGTCCCTCTGTGTATATCTGTGTGTGTGTGTAGGTGTTAGTGTGTCCCTGTGTTTGTGTGTATAGGTGTTAGCATGTCCCTCTGTATATATCTGTGTGTGTGTGTATGTAGGTGTTAGTGTGTCCTTGTGTGTAGATGTTAGTGTGTCTCTGTGTGTGTGTATAAGTGTTGGCGCGTCCCTGTGTATATCTGTGTGTGTGCTCGTGTGCCCCTCTGTGTATATCTGTGTGTGTGGAGGTGTTAGTGTGTTCCTGTATGTGCATGTGTAAGTGTTAGTGTGTCGTGTGTGTGTGTGTGTGTGTAGGTGTTAGTGTGTCCCTGTGTGTAGGTGTTAGTGTGTCCCTCTATGTGTGTGTGTGTGTGTGTGTGTGTGTGTGTGTAGGTGTTATTGTGTCCCTGTGTGTGTGTATATGTGTTAGTGTGTCCCTCTGTGAATAACTGTGTGTGTGTGTGTGTGTGTGTGTGTAGGTGTCAGTGTGTCCCTGTATGTGTGTGTGTGTGTGTAGGTGTTAGTGTGTCCCTGTGTGTGTAGGTGTTAGTGTGTCCCTCTGTGTGTGTGTGTGTGTGTGTGTGTGTGTGTGTGTAGGTGTTAGTGTGTCCCTGTGTGTGTTGGTGTTATTGAGTCCCTGTGTGTATGTATATGTGTTAGTGTGTTCCTCTATGAATATCTGTGTGTGTGTGTAGGTGTTAGTGTGTCCCTGTGTGTGTAGGTGTTAGTGTGTCCCTGTGTGTGTGTGTGTGTGTATAAGTGTTGGTGTGTCCCTGTCTATATCTGTGTCACTATCACGTGTGCACAGGTGTTAGTGTGTCCCTCTGTGTATATCTGTGTGTGTGTGTGTAGGTGTGTGTGTGTCCCTGTATTTGCATGTGTAGGTGTTAGTGTGTCCTGGTGTGTGTGTGTAGGTATTAGTGTGTCCCTATGTGTATATCTGTGTCCCTGTGTGTGTGTAGGTGTTAGTGTATCCCTCTGTGTGTGTGTAGGTGTTAGTGTGTCCCTGTGTGTGTGTGTGTGTGTAGGTGTTAGTGTGTCCGTGTGTGTATGTATGTGTAGGTAGGTGTTAGTGTGTCCATGTGTCTGTGTTGGTGTATCCCTGTTTGTGTATGTGTGTGTGTGTCTATAGGTGTTAGTGTGTCCCTCTGTGTATGTCTGTGTATGTGTAGGTGTTAGTGTGTCCCTCTGTGTATATGTGTGTCCCTGTGTATATGTGTAGGTGTTAGTGTGTCCCTGTGTGTGTATATATGTGTTAGTGTGTCCCTCTGTGTATATCTCTGTGTGTGTGTAGGTGTCCCTGTGTGTGTGTGTGTATAAGTGTTGGTGTGTCCCTGTGTATGTGTATAGGTGTTAGTGTGTCCCTCTGTGTGTGTGTGTGTATATGTGTTAGTGTGTCCCTCTGTGAATAACTGTGTGTGTGTGTGTGTGTAGGTGTTAGTGTGTCCCTGTATGTGTGTGTGTGTGTGTGTGTGTGTGTGTAGGTGTTAGTGTGTCCCTGTGTGTGTAGGTGTTAGTGTGTCCCTCTGTGTGTGTGTGTGTGTGTGTGTGTAGGTGTTAGTGTGTCCCTGTGTGTGTTGGTGTTATTGGACGTGCGTGTGCAGGTGATAGCATGTCCCTCAGTTTATATCTGTTTGTGTGTGTTTAGGTGTTAGTGTGTGTGTGTATAGGTGTTAGTGTGTCCCTCTGTGTGTATGTGTGTAGGTGATAGTGTGTCCCTCTGTGTATATCTGTGTCCCTGTGTGTGCGTAGGTGTTAGTGTGTCCCTGTGTGTGTGTATACGTGTTTGTGTGTCCCTCTGTGTATATCTGTGTGTGTGTGGCTGCATAGGTGTTAGTGTGTCCCTGTGTGTGTGTAGGTGTTAGTGTGCCCCTGTGTGTGTGTGTAGGTGTTAATGTGTCCCTCTGTGTATATCTGTGTGAGTGTGTGTGTGTGTATATAGGTGTTAGCATGTCCCTCTGTGTATATCTGTGTGTGTGTGTCCCTCTGTGTATATCTGTTGTGTGTGTGTGTGTGCACGCACGGTGTTAGTGTGTTCCTCTGTATATATGTGTGTGTGTGTGTGCAGGTGTTAGCATGTCCCTCTGTGTATAAGTGTGTGTGCAGGTGTTAGCATATCCCGCTGTGTATATCTCTTTGTGTGTGTGTGTGTGCGTGTGCAGGTGATAGCATGTCCTTCAGTGTATATCTGTTTGTGTGTGTTTAGGTGTTAGTGTGTCCCTCTGTGTATATCTGTGTGTCCCTCTGTGTATATCTGTGTGTGTGCAGCTGTTAGCATGTCCCTCTGTGTATATCTGTGTGTGTGTGCAGGTGTTATTGTGTCTCTCTGTGTATATCTGTGTGCGCACACACACACACACACACACACACACACACACAACAGATGTACACAGCAAGGAGGGGACATGAAAGGTCCTTAGTTGGTAGGATTAGGGAAAACCCTAAGGCTTTCTATAGGTATGTCAGGAATAAAAGAATGACTAGGGTAGGAATAGGTCCAGTCAAGGATAGTAGTGGGAAGTTGCGTGTGGAGGCTGAAGAGATTGGGGAGACACTGAATGAATACTTTTCGTCAGTATTCACTCAGGAACAGGACATTGTTGCCGATGTGAGTATTGAGTCACAATTAATTAGAATGGATGGCTTTGAGGTATGTAGGGAAGAGGTGTTGGAAATTCTGGAAAGGGTGAGATTAGATAAGTCCCCTGGGCCTGATGGCATTTATCCTGGGATTCTCTGGGAAGCAAGGGAGGAGATTGCAGAGCCATTGGCCTTGATTTTTATGTCCTCGTTGTCTACAGGAGTAGTGCCAGAAGACTGGAGGCTAGCAAATGTGGTTCCTTGTTCAAGAAGGGGAGTAGGGATAACCCTAGTAACTATAGGCCGGTGAGTCTCACTTCTGTTGTGGGCAAAGTCTTAGAGAGAATTGTAAGGGATAGGATTTATGAACATCTGGATAGGAATAATGTGATCAAGGATAGTCAGCATGGTTTTGTGAAGGGCAGGTCGTGCCTCACAAACCTTATTGAATTCTTTGAGAATGTGACTAAGGAGGTAGACGAGGGTAAAGCGGTAGATGTGGTGTATATGTATTTTAGTAAGGTGTTTGATAAGGTTCCCCATGGTAGGCTACTGCAAAACATACGGAGGTATGGCACTGAGGGTAAGTTGGAGGTTTGGATTAGGAGTTGGCTGGCTGGAAGAAGGCAGAGGGTAGTAGTTGATGGTAAAGGTTCATCTTGGAGTGCAGTTACTAGCGGTGTTCCGCAAGGATCTGTTTTGGGACCATTGCTGTTTGTCATTTTTATAAATGACCTGGAGGAGGGGTTAGAAGGTTGGGTGAGCAAGTTTGCGGATGATACGAAAGTCGGAGGAGTTGTAGACAGTGAGGAAGGATGTGGCAGGTTAAGCTGCAGAGCTGGGCAGAAAGGTGGCAAATGGAGTTCAATGTAGCTAAGTGTGAGGTGATTCACTTTGGTAAGAGTAACAAAAAGATGGGGTACTGGGCTAATGGTCGGATACTTGGTAGTGTGGATGAGCAGAGGGATCTTGGTGTCCATGTACACAGATCTCTGAAAGTTGCCACCCAGGTAAATAGTGCGGTGAGGAAGGCATATGGCGTACTGGCTTTTATTGGTAGAGGAATTGAGTTCCGGAGCCCTGAGGTCATGTTGCAGTTGTATAAGACTCTGGTGCGGCCGCATCTGGAGTATTGTGTGCAGTTTTGGTCGCCATACTATAGGAAGGATGTGGAGGCACTGGAACGGGTGCAGAGGAGGTTTACCAGGATGTTGCCTGGTATGGTAGGAAGATCGTATGCGGCAAGGCTGAGGCACTTGGGGCTGTTTTCATTGGAGAAAAGAAGATTTAGGGGTGACTTGATAGAGGTGTACGAGATGATTAGGGGTTTAGATAGGGTTGACCATGAGAACCTTTTTCCACGTATGGAGTCAGCTATTACGAGGGGGCATAGCTTTAAATTAAGGGGTGGTAGGTATAGGACAGATGTTAGGGGTAGATTCTTCACTCAGCGAGTCGTGAGTTCATGGAATGCCCTGCCAGTAGCAGTGGTGGACTCTCCCTCTTTATGGGCATTTAAACGGGCATTGGATAGGCATAGGGAGGATAGTGGGCTAGTGTAGGTTAGGTGGGCTTGGATCGGCGCAACATCGAGGGCCGAAGGGCCTGTACTGCGCTGTATTCCTCTATGTTCTATGTAGGTGTTAGCATGTCCCTCTGTGTATATCTCTTTGTGTTTGTGCAGGTGTTAGTGTGTCCCTGTGTGTGTGTGCAGGTGTTAGTGTGTCCCTGTGTGTGTGTGCAGGTGTTAGTGTGTCCCTCTGTATATATGTGTGTGTGTGCAGGTGTTAGCATATCCCTCTGTGTATATTTGTGTGTGTGTGTGTGTCCCTGTGCGTGTAGGTGTTAGTGTGTCCCGGTGTGTGTGTGTGTATAGGTGTTAGCATGTCCCTCTGTGTATATCTGTGTGTCCCTGTGTGTGTGTGCAGGTGTTAGCATGTCCCTCTGTGTATATCTGTGAGTGTGTGTGTGTGTGTGTGTGTGTGTGTGTGCAGGTGTTAGCGCGTCCCTCAGTGTATATCTGTGTGTGTTCCTCTGTGTATATGTGTGTGTGCAGATGGTAGTGTGTCCCTCTGTGTATATGTGTGTGTGTGTGTGTGTGCGCGCAGGTGTTCGTGTGTCCTTCTGTGTATATGTGTGTGTGTGCGCAGGTGTTAGTGTGTCCCTCTGTGTATATCTGTCTGTGTGTGTGTAGGTGTTAGCATATCCCTCTGTGTATATCTGTGTGTGTGTGTGTGTGTGTGTGCGTGTGCATGTGCAGGTGTTCGTGTTTCCCTCTGTGTGTGTGTGTGTGTGCAGATGTTAGTGTGTCCCTCTGTATATATGTGTGTGTGGAGGTGTTAGTGTGCCCCTGTGTGTGTGTGTGTGTATAGGTGTTAGCATGTCCCTCTGTGTGTATCCGTGTGTGCGCGCGCAGGTGTTAATGTGTCCCTGTGTATATCTGTGTGTGTTCGTGTGTGCACAGGTGTTAGTGTGTCCCTCTGTGTATATCTGTGTGTGTGCGTGCGAAGGTGTTAGTGTGTCCCTGTGTGTGTGTGTGTGTATAGGTGTTAGCATGTCCCTCTGTGCGTATCCGTGTGTGCGCGCGCAGGTGTTAATGTGTCCCTGTGTATATCTGTGTGTGTTCGTGTGTGCACAGGTGTTAGTGTGTCCCTCTGTGTATATCTGTGTGTGTGTGTGTGTGTGTGTGCGAAGGTGTTAGTGTGTCCCTGTGTGTGTGTGTGTGTGGTGTTAGCATGTCCCTCTGTGTATATCCGTGTGTGTGTGCGCAGGTGTTAGTGTGTCCCTGTGTATACCTGTGTGTGTGTGTGTGTGTGTGTGTGAAGGTGTTAGTGTGTCCCTGTGTGTGTGTGCGTGTGTATAGGTGTTAGAATGTCCCTCTGTGTATATCTGTGTGTGTGTGTGTGTGTGTAGGTATTAGTGTGTCCGTGTGTGTGTATAGATGTTAGCATGTCCCTCTGTGTATATCTGTGTGTGTGTAGATGTTCGTGTGTCCATTTGTGTATATGTGTGTCTGTGTGCAGATGTTAGCATGTCCCTCTGTGTATATCTGTGTGTGTGTGCGTGCGCACGTAGTTAGTGTGTCCCTCTGTGTTTTTGTGTGTGTGTGTAGGTGTTAGTGTGTCCCTGTGTGTGTGTAGGTGTTAGTGTATCCCTGTGTGTGTGTGTGTGTATAGGTGTTAGCATGTCCCTCTGTGTATATCTGTGTGTGTGTAGGTATTAGTGTGTCCCTGTGTGTGTGTGTGTGTAGGTGTTAGTGTGTCCCTGTGTGTGTGTGTGTGTGTAGATGTTCTTGTGTCCCTGTGTGTGTGTGTGTGTATAGGTATTAGTGGGTCCATGTGTGTGTGTATAGGTGTCGCTCTGTGTATTTGTGTGTCCCTGTGTGTGTGTGTGTTTGTATAGGTGTTAGTGTGTCCCTGTATGTGTAGGTGTTAGTGTGTCCCTGTATGTGCATGTGTAGGTGTTCGTGTGTCCCGGTGTGTATGTGTGTGTGTGTATAGGAGAAAGTGAGGTCTGCAGATGCTGGAGATCAGAGCTGAAAATGTGTTGCTGGAAAAGCGCAGCAGGTCAGGCAGCATCCAGGGAACAGGAGAATCGATGTTTCGGGCATAAGCCGTGTGTGTGTGTGTGTGTGTGTGTGTATAGGTGTAAGTGTGTCCCTATGTGTATATCTGTGTCCCTGTTTGTGTGTATAGGTGTTAGTGTGTCGCTCTGTGTATATCTGTGTGTCGGTGTTAGTGTGTTCCTGTGTGTGTGTGTATACAGGTGTACGTGTGTCCTTGTATGTGTGTGTGTGTGTGTAGGAGGCAATGTGTCCCTGTCTGTGTGTGTAGTTGTTAGTGTGTCCGTGTGTGTGTGTATAGATGTTATGTGTGTCCCTGTGTGTGTGTGTTGGTCTTAGTGTGTCCCTGTGTTTGTGTGTGTGTGTATAGGTGTTATTGTGTCTCTGTGTGTGTATGTAGGTGTTAGTGTGTCCCTGTGTGTGTGTGTGTATAGGTGTTAGTGTGTTCCTGTGTGTGTGTGTAGGTGTTAATGTGTACCTGTGTGTATGTGTGTGTAGGTGTTAGTGTGTCCCTCTGTGTATATCTCTGTGTGTGTGTGTGTGTCTGTGTAGCTGTTAGTGTGTCCCTGTGTGTGTAGGTGTTAGTGTGCCCCTATGTGTGTGTGTAGGTGTTAGTGTGCCCCTATGTGTGTGTGTAGGTGTTAGTGTGCCCCTATGTGTGTGTATAGGTGTTAATGTGTCCCTCTGTGTATATCTGTGTGAGTGTGTGTGTGTGTGTGTGCAGGTGTTAGCATGTCCCTCTGTGTATAAGTGTGTTTGCAGGTGTTAGCATATCCCGCTGTGTATATCTATGTGTGTGTGTGTGTGTAGGTGTTCTTGTGTCCCTGTGTGTGTGTGTGTAGGTGTTCTTGTGTCCCTGTGTGTGTGTGTGTATCGGTGTTAGTGCATCCCTCTGTGTGTGTGTGTGCAGGTGTTAGCATGTCCCTCTGTTTATATGTGTGTGTGTGTGTGCAGGTGTTAGTGTGTCCCTCTGTGGATATGTCTGTGGTGTGTGTGTGTGCAGGTGTTAGCATGTCCCTCTGTGTATATCTGTGTGTGTGTGTGTGTGTGCAGGTGTTAGTGTGTCCCTCTGTGTATATCTGTGTGTGTGTGTGTGTGTGCAGGTGTTCGTGTGTCCATTTGTGTATATGTGTGTCTGTGTGCAGGGGTTAGCATGTCCCTCTGTGTATATCTGTGTGTGTGTGTGTGTGTGCGTGCAGGTGTTAGTGTGTGCCTCTGTGTATATGTGTGTGTGTAGGTGTTAGTGTGTCCCTGTGTGTATGTGTAAGTATTAGTGTGTCCCTGTGTGTGTGTGTATAGGTGTTAGCATGTCCCTCTGTGTATATCTGTGTGTGTGTGTGCAGGTGTTAGTGTGTTCCTCTGTGTATATCTGTGTGTCCCTCTGTGTATATCTGTGTGTGTGTGCAGGTGTTAGTGTGTCCCTCTGTGTATATCTGTGTGTGTGTGCAGGTGTTAGTGTGTCCCTCTGTGTATATCTGTGTGTGTGTGTGTGCGTGCAGGTGTTAGCATATCCCTCTGTGTATATCTGTGTGTGTGTGTGTGTGTGTAGGTGTTAGCATGTCCCTCTGTGTATATCTGTGTGTTTGTGCAGGTGTTAGTGTGTCCCTCTGTGTATATCTGTGTGTCCCTCTGTGTATATCTGTGTGTGTGTGCAGGTGTTAGTGTGTCCCTCTGTGTATATCTGTGTGTGTGTGTGTGTAGGTGTTAGCATATCCCTCTGTGTATATCTGTGTGTGTGTGTGTGTGTAGGTGTTAGTGTGTCCCTGTGTGTGTGTGTGCAGGTGTTAGCATATCCCTCTGTGTATATCTGTGTGTGTGTGTAGGTGTTAGTGTGTCCCTGTGTGTGTGTGTGCAGGTGTTAGCATATCCCTCTGTGTATATCTGTGTGTGTGTATAGGTGTTAGCATGTCCCTCTGTATATCTGTGTGTGTGTGTGTGTGCAGGTGTAACTGTGTCCTTCTGTGTGTGTTTGTGTGTGTGCAGGTGTTAGCATGTCCCTCTGTGTATATCTGTGTGTGTGTGTGTGTGTGCAGGTGTTAGTGTGTCCATCTGTGTGTGTGTGTGTGTGTGTATAGGTGTTAGCATGTCCCTCTGTGTATATCTGTATGTGTGTGTGTGTGTGCAGGTGTTAGTGTGTCCCTCTGTGTATATCTGTTGTGTGTGTGTATGCGCGCGGTGTTAGTGTGTTCCTCTGTGTATATGTGTGTGTGTGTGTGCGCACAGGTGTTAGCATGTCCCTCTGTGTATAAGTGTGTGTGCAGGTGTTAGCATATCCCGCTGTGTATATCTCTTTGTGTGTGTGTATGTATGTGTGTGTGCGTGCTTGTGCAGGTGATAGCATGTCCCTCAGTGTATATCTGTGTGTGTGTGTTTAGGTGTTAGTGTGTCCCTCTGTGTATATCTGTGTGTGTGTGTGCAGGTGTTATTGTGTCTCTCTGTGTATATCTGTGTGTGCTCACACACACACACACACACACACACACAACAGATATACACAGCAAGGAGGGGACATGAAAGGTCCTTAGTTGGTAGGATTAGGGAAAACCCTAAGGCTTTCTATAGGTATGTCAGGAATAAAAGAATGACTAGGGTAGGAATAGGTCCAGTCAAGGATAGTAGTGGGAAGTTGCGTGTGGAGGCTGAAGAGATTGGGGAGACACTGAATGAATACTTTTCGTCAGTATTCACTCAGGAACAGGACATTGTTGCCGATGTGAATACTGAGTCACAATTAAGTAGAATGGATGGCTTTGAGGTATGTAGGGAAGAGGTGTTGGAAATACTGGAAAGGGTGAGATTAGATAAGTGCCCTGGGCCTGATGGCATTTATCCTGGGATTCTCTGGGAAGCAAGGGAGGAGATTGCAGAGCCATTGGCCTTGATTTTTATGTCCTCGTTGTCTACAGGAATAGTGCCAGAAGACTGGAGGATAGCAAATGTGGTTCCCTTGTTCAAGAAGGGGAGTAGGGATAACCCTAGTAACTATAGGCCGGTGAGTCTCACTTCTGTTGTGGGCAAAGTCTTAGAGAGAATTGTAAGGGATAGGATTTATGAACATCTGGATAGGAATAATGTGATCAAGGATAGTCAGCATGGTTTTGTGAAGGGCAGGTCGTGCCTCACAAACCTTATTGAATTCTTTGAGAAGGTGACTAAGGAGGTGGACGAGGGTAAAGCAGTAGATGTGGTGTATATGGATTTTAGTAAGGCGTTTGATAAGGTTCCCCATGGTAGGCTACTGCAAAAGATACGGAGATATGGCATTGAGGGTGAGTTGGAGGTTTGGATTAGGAATTGGCTGGATGGAAGAAGACAGAGGGTAGTAGTTGATGGTAAAGGTTCATCTTGGAGTGCAGTTACTAGCGGTGTTCCGCAAGGATCTGTTTTGGGACCATTGCTGTTTGTCATTTTTATAAATGACCTGGAGGAGGGGTTAGAAGGTTGGGTGAGCAAGTTTGCGGATGATACGAAAGTCGGAGGAGTTGTAGACAGTGAGGAAGGATGTGGCAGGTTAAGCTGCAGAGCTGGGCAGAAAGGTGGCAAATGAAGTTCAATGTAGCTAAGTGTGAGGTGATTCACTTTGGTAAGAGTAACAAAAAGATGGGGTACTGGGCTAATGGTCGGATACTTGGTAGTGTGGATGAGCAGAGGGATCTTGGTGTCCATGTACACAGATCTCTGAAAGTTGCCACCCAGGTAAATAGTGCAGTGAAGAAGGCATATGGCGTACTGGCTTTTATTGGTAGAGGAATTGAGTTCCGGAGTCCAGAGATCATGTTGCAGTTGTATAAGACTCTGGTGCGGCTGCATCTGGAATATTGTGTGCAGTTTTGGTCGCTATACTATAGGAAGGATGTGGAGGCACTGGAACGGGTGCAGAGGAGGTTTACCAGGATGTTGCCTGGTATGGTAGGAAGATCGTATGAGGAAAGGCTGAGGCACTTGGGGCTGTTTTCATTGGAGAAAAGAAGGTTTAGGGGTGACTTGATAGAGGTTACGAGATGATTAGGGGTTTAGATAGGGTTTACCATGAGAACCTTTTTCCACGTATGGAGTCAGCTATTACGAGGGGGCATAGCTTTATGGTGGTAGGTATAGGACAGATGTTAGGGGTAGGTTCTTTACTCAGCGAGTCGTGAGTTCATGGAATGCCCTGCCAGTAGCAGTGGTGGACTCTCCCTCTTTATGGGCATTTAAATGGGCATTGGATCGGCATATGGAGGATAGTGGGCTAGTGTAGGTTAGGTAGGCTTGGATCGGTGCAACATCGAGGGCCGAAGGGCCTGTACTGCGCTGTATTCTTCTATGTTCTATGTTCTATGTAGGTGTTAGCATGTCCCTCTGTGTATATCTCTTTGTGTGTGTGTGTGTGCGTGCAGGTGTGTCCCTCTGTGTATATCTGTGTGTTTGTGCAGGTGTTAGTGTGTCCCTCTGTGTATATCTGTGTGTCCCTCTGTGTATATCTGTGTGTGTGTGCAGGTGTTAGTGTTTCCTCTGTGTATATGTGTGTTTGTGTGCAGGTGTTAGCATATCCCTCTGTGTATATCTCTGTGTGTGTGCAGGTGTTAGTGTGTCCCTGTGTGTGTGTGCAGGTGTTAGTGTGTCCCTCTGTGTATATTTGTGTGTGTGTGTGCAGGTGTTAGTGTGTCCCTCTGTGTATATCTGTGTGTGTGTGTGTCCCTGTGTGTGTAGGTGTTAGTGTGTCCCGGTGTGTGTGTGTGTGTATAGGTGTTAGCATGTCCCTCTGTGTATATCTGTGTGTGTGTGTGTGTGTGCAGGTGTTAGCGCGTCCCTCAGTGTATATCTGTGTGTGTGCGCGCGCACGATGTTAGTGTGTTCCTCTGTGTATATGTGTGTGTGCAGATGGTAGTGTGTCCCTCTGTGTATGTGTGTGTGTGTGTGTGCGTGCAGGTGTTCATGTGTCCTTCTGTGTATATGTGTGTGTGTGCAGGTGTTAGTGTGTCCCACTGTGTATATCTGTGTGTGTAGGTGTTAGCATATCCCTCTGTGTATATCTGTGTGTGTGTGTGTGTGCAGGTGTTCGTGTGTCCTGTGTATATGTGTGTGTGCAGGTGTTAACATGTCCCTCTGTGTATATCTGTGTGTGTGTGTGCAGGTGTTCATGTGTCCATTTGTGTATATGTGTGTCTGTGTGCAGATGTTAGCATGTCCCTCTGTGTATATCTCTGTGTGTGTGTGCGTGCGTGCAGGTGTTAGTGTGTCCCTCTGTATATATGTATGTGTGTGTGTGTGTGCGTGTGTATAGGTGTTAGCATGTCCCTCTGTGTATATCTGTGTGTGTGTGTGTGTGTGTGTGCAGGTGTTCGTGTGTCCATTTGTGTATATGTGTGTCTGTGTGCAGATGTTAGCATGTCCCTCTGTGTATATCTGTGTGTGTGTGCGTGCGTGCAGGAGTTAGTGTGTCCCTCTGTGTATATCTGTGTGTGTAGGTGTTAGTGTGTCCCTGTGTGTGTATAGGTGTTAGCATTTCCTTCTGTGTATATCTGTGTGTGTGTGCGCGTGTGTGTGTAGGTGTTAGTGTGTCCCTGTGTGTGTGTGTATAGGTGTTAGTGTGTCCCTGTATATGTAGGTGTTAGTGTGTCCCCGTATGTGCATGTGTAGGTGTTCGTGTGTCCCGGTGTGTATGTGTGTGTGTGTGTGTGTATAGGAGAAAGTGGGGTCTGCAGATGCTGGAGATCAGAGCTGAAAATGTGTTGCTGGAAAAGCGCAGCAGCTCAGGCAGCATCCAGGGAACAGGAGAATCGGGCATAAGCCGTGTGTGTGTGTGTGTGTGTGTGTAGGTGTTATTGTGTCCCTATGTGCATATCTGTGTCCCTGTTTGTGTGTATAGGTGTTAGTGTGTCCCTCTGTGTATATCTGTGTGTCGGTGTGAGTGTGTTCCTGTGTGTGTGTGTATATAGGTATTCGTGTGTCCTTCTGTGTGTATCTTTGTGTGTGTGTGTAAGTGTTAGTGTGTCCCTGTGTGTGTGTATGTAGGTGATGGTGTGTCCCTCTGTGTATATCTTTGTGTGTGTGTGTAGGTGTTAGTGTGTCCCTATGTGTGTGTAGATGTTAGTGTGTGTCTCTAGGTGTTAGTGTGTCCCTATGTGTATATCTTTGTGTGTGTGTATGTGTGTGTAGGTGTTGGTGTGTCCATGTGTGTGTGTGTAGGTGTTAGTGTGTCCCTGTGTGTGTGTAGATGTTAGTGTGTGTCTCTAGGTGTTAGTGTGTCCCTGTGTGTGTGTCTATGTAGGTATTAGTGTGTCCCTGTATGTGTGTGTGTGTGTGTAGGAGTCAGTGTGTCCCTGCCTGTGTCTGTAGTTGTCAGTGTGTCCGTGTGTGTGTGTGTGTGTGTGTATAGGTGTTATGTGTGTCCCTGTGTGTGTGTGTGTAGGTGTTAGTGTGTGCCTGTGTGTATGTGTGTGTAGGTGTTAGTGTGTCCCTCTATTTATATGTGTGTGTGTGTGTGTCTGTGTGTATGTAGGTGTTAGTGTGTGCCTCTGTGTATATCTATGTGTGTGTGTGTAGGAGTTAGAGTGTCCCTCTGTGTATATCTGTGTGTGTGTGTGTGTCTGCGTAGGTGTTAGTGTGTCCCTGTGTGTGTGTAGGCGATAGTGTGTGTGTGTGTATAGGTGTTAGTGTGTCCCTGTGTGTGTGTAGGTGTTAGTGTGCCCCTGTGTGTGTGTATAGGTGTTAATGTGTCCCTCTGTGTATATCTGTGTGTGTGTGTGTGTGTGTGTGTGTGTATAGGTGTTAGCATGTCCCTCTGTGTATATATGTGTGTGTATGAGTGTGTGTGTGCAGGTGTTAGCATGTCCCTCTGTGTATAAGTGTGTTTGCAGGTGTTAGCATATCTCGCTGTGTATATCTATCTGTGTGTGTGTGCAGGTGTTAGTATGTCCCTCTGTGTATATCTATGTGTGTGTGTGTAGGAGTTAGAGTGTCCCTCTGTGTATATCTGTGTGTGTGTGTGTGTGTGTAGGTGTTCTTGTGTCCTTGTGTCATTGTGTATAGGTGTTAGTGTGTCCCTGTGTGTGTGTGTGTGTGTGTGTGTGTGTATAGGTGTTGCTCTGTGTATATGTGTGTTCCTGTGTGTGTGTGTGTGTGTGTGTATAGGTGTTAGTGTGTCCCTGTATGTGTAGGTGTTAGTGTGTCCCGGTGTGTATGTGTGTGTGTGTGTGTGTATAGGTATTAGTATGTCCCTATGTGTATATCTGTGTCCCTGTTTGTGTGTATAGGTGTTAGTGTGTCCCTCTGTGTATATCTGTGTGTCGGTGTTAGTGTGTTCCTGTGTGTGTGTAGGTGTTAGTGTGTCCTGTGAGTGTGTGTGTATAGGTGTTCGTGTGTCCTTCTGTGTGTATCTTTGTGTGTGTGTGTAGGTGTTAGTGTATCCCTGTTTGTGTATGTGTGTGTGTGTCTATAGGTGTTAGTGTGTCCCTCTGTGTATATCTGTGTCCCTGTATGTATGTGTAGGTGTTAGTGTGCCCTTGTGTGTGTAGGTGTTATTGTGTCCCTGTGTTTGTGTATATGTGTTAGTGAGTCCCTCTGTATATATCTGTATGTGTGTGTAGGTGTTAGTGTGTCCCTGTGTGTGTGTATATAAGTGTTGGTGTGTCCCTGTGTGTGTGTATAGGTGTTAGTGTGTCCCTCTGTGTATGTCTGTGTGTGTGTGTGTATAGGTGTTAGTGTGTCCCTCTGTGTGTGTGTGTGTGTGTGTAGGTGTTAGTGTGTCCCTCTGTGTGTGTGTGTGTGTAGGTGATAGTGTGTCCCTCTGTGTATATCTGTGTCCCTGTGTGTGCGTAGGTGTTAGTGTGTCCCTGTGTGTGTGTATACGTGTTTGTGTGTCCCTCTGTGTATATCTGTGTGTGTGTGTGTCTGCGTTGGTGTTAGTGTGTCCCTGTGTGTGTGTGTAGGCGATAGTGTGTCCCTGTGTGTGTGTAGGTGTTAGTGTATCCCTGTGTGTGTGTAGGTGTTAGTGTGCCCCGTGTGTGTGTATAGGTGTTAATGCGTCCCTCTGTGTATATGTGTGTGAGTGTGTGTGTGTGATGTAGAAGGAGATGTCAAACCGAGGTGCCACATGTGGTGATGGGGTGTAACTGCAGCGTGACATGTTTACATAGGGAGGTCAGCTCCCTCCTCATTCTACACAGAGAGGTGGGTACAAGCAGAGCGGTAATTGACAATGTCTGACAAAGAAAGGGTGCACAGAAGTAATTTACTGTTTGCAACTTTTCAGATGGATGTGGGATTGAAAAGTGTGGTGGTGGAAAAACAGGCAGCATCCGAGGAGCAGGAGAGTCGCCGTTTCGAGCATAAGCTCTTCATTCCTGATACTTTCCCAGCACCACACCTTTCGACTCTGATCTCCAACATCTGCAATCCTCACTTTCTCCTAGACTGATGTGGGATGCCAAGGAGCTATTCCCACTAAGTGAGAGAAGCAATGATTTGTGTTTATGGGGAAGCTGCCTGAACACAGCAGGAAATGAATACGACCTTTGTTTCAATGGCAGCATTTATTGCCCGACCCTAGCTGTCCCTGAGAAGGTGGTGGTGAGCTGCTCTCTTGAACCACTGCAGCCCATCTGCTGTAGTTGGACCCACACTGCTGTTAGGTAGGGAATTCCAGGAATTTGACCCAGCGACACCTCAGGAACAGCGGTGTGTTTGCGACTCAGGACGGTGAGTGCCTTGGAGGAGAACTTTCTGGTAAGTCCCGCCTGTGGGGCACTGTATATTAAATTGGTTTTTGGAGCAGGGAGATGGACTAGGAGCTTGCTCTGTTCACCCCACACATCGGCCTGGTATTGCAGTATCTCTGGGAATGGTGTACCCAACATCACCAAAGTTAAAAGCAGATTTATTCATCTTTTGCAGTAGTGATTTCAGTGAAGTGTTACTTTCTGTTAGGTTCACACGTTTGCCCCACACTTCAGCAAAGGTCAAATGGTTGTCCAACTCTCCAGATGCCTGAAATTTCGTGGTTATAGTCTTGTACAAGCAAGACATGCCTGCGGTTTGTTTGCTGGATAAACTCAAACCCCCATGTTTGTTTCTTCATACGTTACTGTACAGAATCAAACTGCTTCATAGAATCTCTACAGTGTCCAAACAAGCCATTTGGACCAACTAATCCACACCGAAGAGTATCCCATCCAGACCCTTTTCCCTACCCTATTTGACTACATTCTCCCCTGACTAATGCCACCCTAGCCTGTACACTATGGGCAATTTAGCATGGCCAGTCCACCTTAACATGTACATCTTTGGACTGTGGGAGGAAACCAGAGCATCCGGAGGAAACCCACGCAGACACTGGGGGGGAGAATGTACAAATTCCACACAGACACGGTCGCCCGAGGGTGGAATTGAACCTGGGTCTCTGGCGCCGTGAGGCAGCAGTGCTAACCGCTGAGCCACTGTGTCAGCCATAGCTGGGGAAGGCTAGTGGTTACACTGATGACGGGAAGGGGGTGTAGTGAATCGAGTACTGGAGTCAGAGCCGAGAGGGAGAGGGAAAAGGGATAGGCAAACAAAGAGGTAGGTGTTGGGAAGCCAATAGAGAGGGCCTGATGCTAAGTCGGGTGTTAATGAGAAGTGGGAATAGTTGTGGGAGGGTTTGGCTGCATTGGGAGTAACCCATTCAATGCAGGACCTGGGGGAAGAGGAGATGCTGGACATCTTAAAACGTAAAAGTATTCTTTTCACTGTATCTTGATCCAGGTGAGAATAATTATTCAAATCTCTCTCTCTCACTCTCTTCCTCGCTTTCTCTCTTCTTTCTCCCTTCTCTCTCTCTCTCCTGTCTCTTCCTTCTCTTTTTTGTGTTCTTTCCCCCTTCTCTCTCTCCCGGAGTCTCTTTCTCTCCCTCTCCCTCTCTCCTTCCCAACCTTGAATTCTCTTTCTCTCTCTCTGTGTTCTGTCTCTCATTCTCTTCTATCTCTTCCTTCCCCCTTCTCTCTCTATCTCTCTCTCTTTGACTCACTTCTCTTCCCATCCCTCTCTCCAAGAATGCATTGATAAATTCCCTGTAATGAAAGGGGCCTGGGCTTGCTGTTGATAAATTGGGACTGTGCAAGTTGCTGGGACAGCGGAGCTGACAGGGAGAGCGCGGGCTGAATGGCCGCCTTGAGGCGCTGCAGCACTCAGCTGGGTTCAGTCAGGCGCGTTCCACAGAGACCCCGCCCCCGGTGAACAGCTGATTGGTCCCTGAGCCTCATCTGCATGACCGTGAAACCGACTGGATCGGAAACGGATCAACTGCTGCAAAGCGATCTTCTGATCGAGTTGGAAATCCTGGGACAGGGGTTATAACAGTGACAAAAGGTCCAGCAGTCAGTGGCAAAAACTTTGAACACAGTCAGGTCGATTGTAAAGGCAGAGGGCAACGGTGACCAGCATGGGTCGCAACAGTTGTGGTATCGCTTCTCGGCCTCTTGGCTAAGAACAATGTGTAGTATCTGTTCTTATCAGTTTAATATCTGATATTCCCCATGTGGGGAGCTGTGTATTGAATTGATTTTTGCAGCAGGGGGATGGACTAGGAGCTTGCTCTGTTCACCCCACACATCGGCCTGGTATTGCAGTATTTCCAGGAACGGTGTACACACCATTACCAAAGTTAAAAGTAGATTTATTATATTTCACTGGGGTATCGCTTCTCGGCCTTTTGGCTAAGATCAAGTGTCTGTTCTTATCAGGACAGGGGTCGAGTTGCGAGTCATCAGAGCTAGTGGAGATCATCGCTGGATCGTGATTGGACGTTGGAGGATCGTTTGGTTGTGCTGACCTGCTATTGGTGGATCTTCATGCTGGCTTCGGCCTAACGCCAATTCAGGGACCAGCCAACCTCAGAGCAATGGCCTCAACAGCTGTGCGCAGCCCTGGGCAGGGGGTTTGAAACACCGTCCGGGTGTCTGTTAAGAAGGTGGAGGAGCGGACACCAGTCGATCGGACGGTGTTCGTCAAGAAGGTGTTGTTCGAGTGCTGTGGATTCGCCGCAGCAGACGTGTACTGCCTGCAGGATTTCCCTGGGGCAGGCTACTTCGATGTCACCTTCAGGAGTGTGAAGCAATGTGAGCAGCTCCTGAAGGTCTTCAAGGAGAAGGAAGGGGAGCCGCTGTTCTCCATCTTGTCGGCGGTCCCCTTGTGTGTGCTTCCTGCACAGAGGAGCCGGGTTGTTACTATCCACATGTACAACCCCTACGTGCCAGCAACTGATGTCCTGACGTTCCTGGGAAGATATGTGCAGGTCGAGGGTCAAAGCACCGACGTGGTTGACCCTTTCGGGATCTGGACCAGCAAACGACAGGTCAAGGTAACCCTGAGGGTGGACGCCAGCGGGAATATCCTCCACCCACCCTCCAGCTTTGCTATCGGAGGGAGCAGAGGGTACCTGACTTATGCAGGGCAGCCGAAAGTGTGCCGAACCTGTGGGAGGTCAGGCCACATGGCGGCGGACTGCAAGGTCACGATCTGTCGCAATTGCAAGAAGGAGGGCCACCCGACCAAAGACTGCAAGGAGGAAAGGAACTGCAATCTGTGCGGGGAGGCGGGCCACGTGTACAGGGCCTGCCCAAGACGAGGGGCCGCCACCTATGCGCAGATGGCCGGAGGCGGGCCACAAAAGGAAGGCAAGGCACCGCAAACCGGCAAGGGAATGGTGTCAGGAGGCACGCGACAGGAAGGACAGGCCGGAGCAGAGCAGATGACAGTTACCGGAGAGGTACAGCTGCCGAGCGAAGCTCCGACAGGACAGGAGGAGGAGGCGGAGAAGGGAAAGAAGGAGGCAGAGGAATGGACCGTGGTGAAAAACAGGAAGAGGAAAACCCACCCGGTCACCAAGACCTCCCAGAAAAAGGGGAAAAGGCAGCTGCAGGTGGAAGACACGGACAGCTCTTCGGAGAGTGAGGACGGAAGAAAGGAGGGTCGTCACCAAAAGAAGAGGCAGAGCGCTGCGAGGAGAAAGGAGAGCAGCAACTGCCAACCAAGGGACGAGCCTCCTGAGGAAATGGGAAACCACCACCCCCCACCAGGTGAAAGCCAGGAGGGCCCCACTGCCCCACAGCTCCAGGTCACTGGGAGCAGCGACCCTCTGACAGCCCCGCTGTCAGATATAGAAACAGACAGCGTGGACCCTGGTCTCGGCCCGATGACACCGGAGCGGGCAAATGGGCCGAGTGAGGAACTGGACAGCTACCTCAGCCCAGCGAGGGTCCAGCAGTTTGCGCACTGCATGGGGATGCAGACAGCTACCCCAGAGGGGCAGGACCAGCAGCAATCGGACATGGGTAACCTTACAACCTGTTAACAAAATGGGGTTTAAAATTGCAACCATCAATGTGCGCAGTATAAAATCTGCTGCGCGATGTGTTTCAACTCTGGCCTTCCTGGCCAACGTGAAAGCTGATGTCCTGTTTCTGCAGGAGTGTGGGATACCGCACCTCAGCAGCTACAGGAGATGGTCGAGCTTGTGGGCCCATGGGCCGTCAGTGTGGTCGGGGGGCAACGATAACCGCTCCTCGGGCCTGGGTATTCTGTTACGGGGAGGCAACTTCACCATCTCCGAGGTTAAGGAGGTGGTGGGCTGGCGCCTCCTCGTTGCTGATGTTACATACAGAAACGCTCCTGTGAGACTAATTAATGTGTACGCCCCAGCGGGTAAGAGTGAACGGTTGGCCGTCCTGCAACAGCTTCCACTGTTGCTGGCTACGTCCAGGCCGGTCATTCTGGCCGGAGACTTCAACTGTATCATCGATGCAGATGGACGATCCGGCGGGGGGGACAGTAAACTGGACGCCACGTCCAGAGCCCTGCTGGACACGGTCAAAGACGCCAAGCTGCACGACGTCTTCAGCACCCCTGCAGACGGAGCGCAGCGTAGATATACATGGTCACGGGCAGACGGGTCTATCCGCTCAAGGATAGATTAACTGTTTGTGTCCCGAACGTTCTCGGTCAGATCCACCGACGTCAAGCCGGTGTTCTTCTCTGACCACTGCCTCCTGCTGGCCGACTGTCACCTACAGGACGAGCAGCGGGCTGGTAAGGGAACGTGGAAACTGAACACCAAGCTGTTGACCCCGGGAAACATTGAGGAGCTCAAGAGGGATTACGCAGGTTGGAGAACCGTGAAGTCCCTCTTTGAGTCTCCAGCAGACTGGTGGGAAACAGTAAAAGGGAACATCAAGAGGTTCTTCATCCTCAAAGGTGTTCAGGAGGCGAGAGAGAGACGGGGAAAACTGTCCCAGCTCCAGGAAAGTATGCAGAACCTGCTCCTGCTGCAGACGTTGGGGGTCGATGTCACGGAGGACCTCAAGGAGGTGAAGGGCCAGCAAGCCTCGCTCTTTGCCTCGGAGGCCTCCAAGATAATCTTCCGGTCCAGGGTCCGCTCGGTGGAGCAGGACGAGACGTGCTCACGTTTCTTCTTCCAGAAGGTGCACAAAGAGAGCTCCGTGCTCAGCAGCCTGAAGGAAGAAGATGGCTCGGTAACGTCATCTCAGGCTGACATCATGAGGATCAGCAAATCCTTCTATGCCAGTCTGTATGACTCGAAGCCAACCGACAGCGCGGCCTCCCAGTCGTTCCTGTCCTCTATCACGGAGGTCTTAGACGACGGAACACGAGAGAGGCTGGACCAGCCGCTATCTCTGGATGAGCTGACCAAGGCCCTCGAGTCCTTCGAAAAGAATAAAACTCCCGGAAGCGACGGCTTACCGGTCGAGCTCTATTCCGCTCTTTGGGACTTGATTGGCCGGGACCTGCTGGAGGTGTATGTCAGTATGCTTCGGGCAGGTACCATAAGTGAATCCATGAGGAAAGGCATCATCACCCTCATCTACAAGCAGAAGGGGGAGAGGGAAGAAATTAGAAATTGGAGACCGATCTCACTGTTAAACACAGACTACAAAATCTTGTCAAAGGTCATCGCCAACCGGGTCAGGTCTGCTCTGGGATCGGTGATTCACCCTGACCAAACCTGTGCTGTACCGGGCAGGAAGATCGCTGAGAGTCTCGCACTCCTCAGGGATACGATCGCCTACGTGCAGGACAGGGGGGTGGACACCTGCCTCATCAGCCTGGACCAGGAGAAAGCCTTTGACAGGATATCGCATACATATATGAGGGATGTCCTCTCCAAAATGGGTTTCGGGGAGGGAATCGCTAATTGGATCAGACTGCTCTACACCAACATTGTCAGTGCAGTCTCAATCAATGGGTGGGAATCAGATAGCTTCCCAGTCAGATCTGGAGTCAGGCAGGGCTGCCCTCTCTCTCCTGCCTTGTTTGTGTGTTGCATAGAGCCATTTGCCGAGTCCATCAGGAAGGATGCGAGCCTGAAAGGGGTGACTATTCCTGGCAGCGGGGGCCTGCAGGTTAAGGCCTCCCTGTACATGGATGACGTCACCGTTTTCTGCTCGGATCCGCTGTCCGTGCACAGACTCATGTGCATCTGTGACCAGTTCGAACGGGCCTCGGGGGCCAAGGTAAACCGAGGCAAGAGCGAGGCCATGCTCTTCGGGAACTGGGCCGACCAATCCTCTATCCCCTTCACCGTCAGGACTGACCACCTGAAGGTGCTGGGTATTTGGTTCGGGGGGGCTGGGGCGTGCACCAAGACCTGGGAGGAGCGGATCAGGAAGGTGAGACAGAAACTGGGCAGATGGGAGCAACGGTCGCTCTCCATCGCGGGTAAGAACCTGGTCATCAGGTGTGAGGTACTCTCAGTATTGTTATACGTGGCACAGGTCTGGCCTATCCCCAGAACCTGTGCTGCCGCAGTCACCCGGGCCATCTTCCACTTCGTGTGGAGATCAAAGATGGACCGGGTCCGAAGAGATGTAATGTACAAAGACCGGTGCAATGGGGGAAAAAACACACCCAATGCCACCCTCACCCTGATGGCCACCTTTGTGTGTGGCTGCATCAAGCTGTGCGTGGATCCCCGGTACGCAAACACCAAGTGTCACTACGTACTGAGGTTCTACCTGTCCCCGGTGTTGCGAAGGATGGGCCTGGCCTCGCTGCCGCGGAACGCTCCGAGTAGTTGGACCGTTCCGTATCACCTGTCCTTCGTGGAGAAATTTATCAAGAAAAACACCTTTGACCACAAGTCCATCAGGAAGTGGTCAGCACGTAGTGTCCTTGAGACCCTTCGGGAAAAGGAGAGGGCGGATCCTGTCGAGCGGTTCCCTGAGCAGACTGTCAAAGCCATTTGGCAGAATGCCTCATCGCCAGAACTTTCCAACAAGCACCAAGACATGGCTTGGCTGGTGGTGAGAAGGGCTCTGCCTGTGAGATCATTTATGCACGCCCGGACTCTCTGCCGCACCGCACGCTGCCCTCGAAGCGGCTGCGGGGGGGACGAGACTGTCACACACCTCCTTCTGGAATGTGCCTATGCAGAGGAAGTCTGGAGAGGAATGCAGTGGTGTCTGTCGAGGTTCGTCCCGAGCAGTGCTGTGACGCGGGACTCCGTGCTCTACGGCCTGTTCCCCGGGACGCACACCGAGACGAACATCAACTGCGCCTGGAGGATCATCAACTCGGTGAAGGACGCTCTCTGGGTGGTCCGAAACCTGTTGATCTTCCAGCTGAAGGAGTTGACCCCGACTGAGTGTTGCAGACTGGCACATTCCATGGTCCAGGACTACGTGTTGAGGGACGCGCTGAAGCTTGGGGCAGCTGCCGCCAAGGCGCGGTGGGGAAAGACCACCGTCTAACATCTGCCTGCCTAATGAAGAACAGGGGGCCCACACAGTCATTTGGGCTCCGCTGGCGTCTGAGCTCAATGTAATCGCACTAACCTGTGAATATGAATGATTACCCTGTTTCGATACGTAAAGAAATGGAATGTTCACAGAATGATGACATGTCCAATTGTATAGATTAAATATATATGAATAAAGTATATTTTTGAAATAAAAAAAATCTGTTCTTATCAGTTTAATATCTGATATTCCCCCATGTGGGGAACTGTATATTGAATTGATTTTTGCAGCAGGGGGATGGACTAGGAGCTTGCTCTGTTCACCCCACACATCGGCCTGGTATTGCAGTATTTCCAGGAACGGTGTACAAACCATTACCAAAGTTAAAAGTAGATTTATTATATTTCACTGGGGTATCGCTTCTCGGCCTTTTGGCTAAGATCAAGTGTCTGTTCTTATCAGGACAGGGGTCAAGTTGTGAGTCATCAGAGCTAGTGGAGATCATCGCTGGATCGTGATTGGACGTTGGAGGATCGTTTGGTTGTGCTGACCTGCTATTGGTGGATCTTCATGCTGGCTTCGGCCTAATGCCAATTCAGGGACCAGCCAACCTCAGAGCTATGGCCTCAACAGCTGCGCGCAGCCCTGGGCAGGGGGTTCGAAACACCGTCCGGGTGTCTGTTAAGAAGGTGGAGGGCCGTACACCGATGGATCGCATCCTGTTTATTAAGAAGGTATTGCTAGGATGCTGTGGGTTCGCTGCAGCAGACGTGTACTGCCTGCAGGATTTCCCTGGGGCAGGCTACTTTGATGTGACCTTCAGGAGTGTGAAGCAGTGCGAGCAGCTCCTGAAGGTCTTCAAGGAGAAGGAAGGGGAGCCGCTGTTCTCCATCTTGTCGGCGGTCCCGTTGTGTGTGCTTCCTGCACAGAGGAGTCGGGTTGTTACAATCCATATGTACAACCCCTATGTTCCAGCGGCTGATGTCCTGACCTTCCTGGGAAGGTACGTCCAAGTTGAGGGAGAAGCCACCGACGTGATCGACCCCTTTGGGATCTGGACCAGTAAGCGGCAGGTCAGAGTGACTCTGAGGGTCGATGGCAATGGGAACATTCTTCACCCACCCTCGAGCTTCGCAATTGGAGGGAACAGAGGCTACCTGACATATGCAGGGCAGCCAAAAGTGTGCCGAGCCTGCGGGAAGTCGGGACATGTGCTGGCGGATTGTAAGGTGACCATCTGCAGGAACTGCAAACAGGAGGGTCACCTGACTAAGGACTGTCAGGAAGAAAGGAGCTGCAACCTGTGCGGAGAGGCGGGCCACGTGTACAAGACCTGCCCAAGACGGGGGGTGCCACACTTACGCACAGATGGCTGGAGGTGGCAAGGCGAGCCGTGGACCCCCAAAGACCAGCAAGGTCCACCCAGACAGCAGGGAAACAGAGTCTGGTGTCACCCAGAAAGAAGAACAGGCTGGAGTGGAGGAGGGGGCAGCCAGTGGAGAGACACAGCAGCTAATCCTAGCTCTCGCTGGGCAGATGGAAGCAATGGAGGAGGAGGAGGAGGTAATCGAGCAGGCAGAGGAGTGGATACCGGTTATAAACAGGAAGAGAAAATCCGGCCACGCCCACAAAGCCTCCCAGCAAAGGGGGAAAAGACAGCTGCACGAGGGAGGGACGGCCAGCACTTCGGATGGGGAAGACGGGCACAAAGAACATCATCACCACCAGAAGAAGAGACAGAGCGCCGTAGATAAAGAGGAGGACATTTCCTCCCAGCCAGGAAACAACGGACCCCCTGAAGTCCACCCCCCACCCAGTGAGAACCAGGGGGTACCCACTGTCCCACAACTACAGGTAACAGAGCTGCGATCCTCTGACAGTCCCATTGTCAGACACAGAACTGGACGGTGCGGACCCTTGCCTTGGCTCAATGACACCAGAGCAGGTAAATGACCCCAGTGAGGGCCTGGATAGCTACCTCAGCCCAGAGAAGGTCCAGCAGTTCGTGCACACCATGGGGATGCAGATAGCTACCCCAGAGACAGGACAGTCAAATGGACAAGGGTAACCCCATAAACTGGGGGTTAAAGAAGTTTTCCTTTGCTCTCATATAACAGGGCACCCACTCAGTAGGTGGGTTCCGCTGAAGCCACAGCTAAATAATAAGAGACTGGATGGTTAATGAAGGGAACTGTATTTAGGATAACTGTAAATTTGAGCAATTCAATCTGTTCTTTACGACATGGAATGTATATATTTATGAACGACATGACAAATTGTACAAGTACCAAAGATTTATTTCTATGAATAAAGTATATTTTGAAATATAAAAAAAAATCTGTTCTTATCAGTTTAGTATCTGATATTCCCCCATGTGGGGAACTGTATATTGAATTGATTTTTGCAGCAGGGGGATGGACTAGGAGCTTGCTCTGTTCACCCCACACATCGGCCTGGTATTGCAGTATTTCCAGGAACGGTGTACACACCATTACCAAAGTTAAATGTAGATTTATTATATTTCACTGGGGTGTGTCCTCAGTGAAGTTTATGTGTGACCTCAGCCAATGTCAAATGGTTCTCTGACCGACCCGCCTGATGCCTTGCATTTATGTGGCTATACTCTTGTACAAGCAGCACATGCCCTTGGTTTGTTTCCTGGATAGACTCAAACCCTCATGTTTGCCTCATATCTTACTGTACGCAATCCAGCTGTTTCATAAACTCTCTACAGTGCACAAACAGGCCATTTGGCCCAACGAGTATCCTACCCAGATCTTCCCCCCCCCCTACTCTATCACTCGACATTTATGGAACAAATTAGTGTGGCCACTCCACCCTAACCTGCACATCTTTGGGCTGTGGGAGGAAACTGGAGCACCCGAAGGAAACCCACGTAGACACGGGGAGAGAATGTACACCCTCCACACAGTCGCCCCAAGGCTGGATGAGTGGCTGAGCAGAGCCTGGGAGCTAAGTTTGGTATCCATGGGGATGGCCTCAACTGGGACCTTGGGTTCATGTCACACTACAGGGGACCCCACTGCACTGTACACACACACACACACTCATACACCTACACACGCACACATACATACACACACACTCATACACCTACACACGCACACATACTTACACGCGCACACACACACATACACACACACACTCATACACCTACACACGCACACATACATACACACACACACTCATACACCTACACACGCACACATACATACACGCACACACACTCACACATACACACTCACTCACACATACGCACGCACACATACACACATGCATAAACACGTGCACATACACACACGTACACATACTCTTATGTACTCACACTCGCACACTCTCATTCACATGCTCTCTCATCAAACACACACACATACACCCCCCCCCCACACACACCCTCTCACAGGCTTATACCCTGTAACACCCATGCACACATTCTACTGAGCACGCATACACACATTCTCTCATGTGCACTCACACTCACGTGCACACTCTCTCTCCCTCACGCGCACTCACACACACGCACACGTCTGTATATCCTGTGACATTGAGCGTAAGGTATAGCAGCAGATCTGGCCATTCAGCCCATCGGGTTTGCCCCGCCACTTTGATCACGGCTGATCTGTTTCTCAAGTCCATTCCCTTCCCTTCTCCCCGTAACCCTGGATCCCCTGAACAATGGGGTAAACAGTTTAGTTCCCCTTACCTGAGGAAAGATTTACTGCCATTGGAGAGAGTGCAGCAGCCAGTCCGCCCGGCTGTTACTGGGTATGGAGGGGCTGCCTTATGAGCAGGTTGGGCCTGTACTGATTGGAGCTTAGGAGAATGAGCAGGAACCGTATTGAAAGGGCTTGACAGGGGACATGGGGAAAGGTTGTTGCCCCCATGGGCGAGAGTCTAGCACCAGAGGGCATCACCTCAGAGTAAGGCAGATGAAAGATGTGGAGGAATTTCTCCCGTGAGGGGGATGAATCCTTTACCACCGGTGACTGTCAAGGCTGGCTCATTAAGTATGTTCAAGATGTGCAGGAGCCAGTGTTGGACCGGGGTGAACATAGTTATACATCCCACCGCACCAGGTTACAGTCCAACAGCTTTATTTGGAAGCACTAGCTTTCGGAGCACTGCTCCCCCATCAGCTTCCTGATGAAGGAGCGGCGTTCCGAAAGCAAGTACTTCCAAGTAAACCTGTTGGACTATCACCTGGTGCTGTGGGATTTTTAACTAAGTACAGTAGCGCCTCGACATACGAACGACCCCGCTCACAAACAAATCGGTTTACGAACAGGATTGTACGTAAAGTTTTGCTTCAACGTACGGACGGAATTCAAGGTACGAACGAAGGTGCGACCGCAAAAAGCCGGTGTGCGACCACGTGGTTTCATTGTTCTGCTGTGCTCCGCGCCTGTCGAACGCTAAAGCTCTCGGGCCCCGCGTGATCTCATCCAGTTTGTCTTTGGCGTGTGCCCTGTGAACAGCGTTCGTCGCTACGTCCAAGCATTCTTACCCTATTCCGAACAACGGGAAAAATTTATTCAGTTCACAAACTTTTTGGTTCGCGAACCGGGACACTGAACGGATTAAGTTCGTAAGTCGATGCGCTACTGTATATTCAAGGCTGAGATAGACAGATCTTTGATCGGTAAGGTGGGTGGGTGGGGGGAGGGGGGACTGTCGAGGGTCATGGGGAGAAAAGAAGGAAAGTGGGAGTGGAGGGTGATCAGATCAACCACGGTCTCGTTAAGTGGCAGGGCCTTACTCGATGGGCTGAATGGCCTGGTTTCTACTCCTGTGGTTGAGTTAGTTTTTGTCCAACGATTCGGGGTGGGTTTTGCAGGAGAGGGGTTGGAGGGGGGGGAGGGTGTGTGTGTGTGTGTGTGTGGGCGGGGGGGGGGTGATGGTAAGCAATATGCAGTGGGGAATAGTACAGAAGCTGTCACTACAGATCTCATACTGGATTGTATAAGATCCAGACCTCTGGTCCCTGTGTCTGTAGACAGTGTCTGTTCTCACATCTGCTCTCAGCTCTGCACCGTGTGTGTGTGTCTCTCTCTCTCTCTACAGTGCGACCTCTCTTGTCATTGCTTCATGTGTCTCCTCTGTGTGATAGCTCTCAGCGCTATGTCCACCGACAGTGTCACTGCCCATACCTCTGTCCCGTCTGTGTGTCTTTCCAGTGCTGTGTGTTGGGGACAGTCCCAGACAGTCCGTTCCTGTGTCTGTTGAAACAAAGACTCCCCGGTCCTTGTCAGGATCCAGTCCTCGCCGTGAGATGAAACGGTGAATGTGAGATGGATATTCAGATTCCAGCCAAGGACACAGTCTTTGCTCAAGTGTCCACAGCTTTGTACACGCACCCTGCTCTTATTCTGAGCATGTATATATACACGCAGGCACACACACACATGCAATCACATGGACACAATTACACAGACACACGCAGACACACACACACATGCAATCACATGGACACAATTACACAGACACACGCAGGCACACACACACATGAAATCACATGGACACAATTACACAGACGTGCAGGCACACACACACATGCAATCACACGGACACAATTACACAGATACACACACAGGCACACACGCAATCACACAGACACAATTACACACATACACATGCAATCATACTGACACAATTACAAATGCGCAAGCACGCACACACACGCCATCATATGGACACAATTACACGGACACACGCAGGCACATAAACATGGAATCACACGGACACAATTACATAGACACACGCAGGCACACACAAACATGCAATCACACGGACACAATTACACACGCGCAGGCATACACACACACGCAATCACATGGACACAATTACATAGACACACACGCAGGCACACACAAACATGCAATCGCACAGACACAATTACACAGATACACACGCAGGCACACACACAATCCCACGGACACAATTACACAGAGATGCAGGCACACACACACACGCAATCACATGGATGCAATTACACAGACACACGCAGGCACACACATGCAATCGCACAGACACAATTACATAGACACACAGGCACACACACACAATCACACGGACACAATTACACAGACACGCATGTAGGCACACACACACATGCAATCACACGGACACAATTACACAGACACACATGTAGGCACACACACACATGCAATCACACGGACACAATTACACAGACACACGCAGGCACACACATGCAATCATACGGACACAGTTACACAGACACACGCAGACACACACATGCAATCACATGGACAGAATTACACAGACACACGCAGACACACACACAATCACACGGACACAATTACACAAACATACTCAGACACACACATGCAATCACACAGATACAATTACACCGACACGTAGGTAGACACACACACATGCAATCACATTGACACAATTACACAGACACACACAGGCACACACACACACACACAATCACATGGACACAATTACATAGACACACACGCAGGCACACACAAACATGCAATCACACAGACACAATTACACAGATACACACGCAGGCACACACACAATCCCACAGACACAATTACACAGACACGCAGGCACACACACACATGCAATAATACGGACACAATTACACAGACAGACGCAGGCAGACACACACATGCAATCACACGGACACAATTACACAGACACACACAGGCTCAAACAAACATGCAATCACATGGACATAATTACACAGACACGCGCAGGCACACGTACACATGCAATCACACGGACGCAATTACACAGACACGCAGGCACACACGCATGCAATCGCATGGACACAATTACACAGACACGCAGGCACACACACACACACACACAATCACATAGACACAATTACACAGACACACGCAGGCACACACACAATCATACGGGCACAGTTACACAGACACACATGCAGGCACACACACACACACACACACAATCACACAGACACAATTACACAGACACACACGCAGGCAAACACACACATGCAATCACACGGACACAATCACACAGACACACGTAGGCACACATACACCTGCAATCACACGGACACAGTTACACAGACACACATGCAGGCACACACACACACACACACACAATCACACAGACACAATTACACAGACACACACGCAGGCAAACACACACATGCAATCACACGGACACAATCACACAGACACACGTAGGCACACATACACCTGCAATCACACGGACACAGTTACACAGACACACATGCAGGCACACACACACACACACACACAATCACACAGACACAATTACACAGACACACGCAGGCACACACACACATGCAATCACACGGATACAATTACACAGACAAACGCAGGCACACATACACCTGCAATCACACGGACACAATTACACAGACACACGCAGGCACACACACACATGCAATCACACGGATACAATTACACAGACACACGCAGGCACACACACACATGCAATCGCACAGACACAATTACACAGACACACAGGCACACACACACAATCACACGGACACAATTACACAGACACGCATGTAGGCACACACACACATGCAATCACACGGACACAATTACACAGACACGCATGTAGGCACACACACACATGCAATCACACGGACACAATAACACAGACACACAGGCACACAC
Organism: Chiloscyllium plagiosum; assembly: GCF_037043375.1. Taxonomy (NCBI): domain Eukaryota; kingdom Metazoa; phylum Chordata; class Chondrichthyes; order Orectolobiformes; family Hemiscylliidae; genus Chiloscyllium; species Chiloscyllium plagiosum. The sequence continues at coordinate 74,997,007 of NW_028270165.1, forward strand.
ACACAATCACACGGACACAATTACACAGACACGCATGTAGGCACACACAAACATGCAATCGCACAGACACAATTACACAGATACACACGCAGGCACACACACAATCCCACGGACACAATTACGCAGAGACGCATGTAGGCACACACACACATGCAATCACACGGATACAATTACACAGACACACGCAGGCACACATACACCTGCAATCACACGGACACAATTACACAGACACACATGTAGGCACACACACACATGCAATCACACAGACACAATTACACAGACACACGCAGGCACACACATGCAATCATACGGACGCAATTACACAGACACGCAGGCACACACGCATGCAATCGCATGGACACAATTACACAGACACGCAGGCACACACACACACACACACAATCACATAGACACAATTACACAGACACACGCAGGCACACACACAATCATACGGGCACAGTTACACAGACACACATGCAGGCACACACACACACACACACACAATCACACAGACACAATTACACAGACACACACGCAGGCAAACACACACATGCAATCACACGGACACAATCACACAGACACACGTAGGCACACATACACCTGCAATCACACGGACACAGTTACACAGACACACATGCAGGCACACACACACACACACACACAATCACACAGACACAATTACACAGACACACGCAGGAACACACACACATGCAATCACACGGATACAATTACACAGACACACGCAGGCACACACACACATGCAATCACACGGATACAATTACACAGACAAACGCAGGCACACATACACCTGCAATCACACGGACACAATTACACAGACACACGCAGGCACACACACACATGCAATCACACGGATACAATTACACAGACACACGCAGGCACACACACACATGCAATCGCACAGACACAATTACACAGACACACAGGCACACACACACAATCACACGGACACAATTACACAGACACGCATGTAGGCACACACACACATGCAATCACACGGACACAATTACACAGACACGCATGTAGGCACACACACACATGCAATCACACGGACACAATAACACAGACACACAGGCACACACACACAATCACACGGACACAATTACACAGACACGCATGTAGGCACACACACACATGCAATCACACGGATACAATTACACAGACACACGCAGGCACACATACACCTGCAATCACACGGACACAATTACACAGACACACATGTAGGCACACACACACATGCAATCACACGGACACAATTACACAGACACACGCAGGCACACACATGCAATCATACGGACACAGTTACACAGACACACGCAGACACACACATGCAATCACATGGACAGAATTACACAGACACACGCAGACACACACACACAATCACACGGACACAATTACACAAACATACTCAGACACACACATGCAATCACACAGATACAATTACACCGACACGTAGGTAGACACACACACATGCAATCACATTGACACAATTACACAGACACACACAGGCACACACACACACACACAATCACATGGACACAATTACATAGACACACACGCAGGCACACACAAACATGCAATCACACAGACACAATTACACAGATACACACGCAGGCCCACACACAATCCCACAGACACAATTACACAGACACGCAGGCACACACACACATGCAATCACACGGACACAATTACACAGACACGCAGGCACACACGCATGCAATCGCATGGACACAATTACACAGACACGCAGGCACACACACACACACACACAATCACATAGACACAATTACACAGACACACGCAGGCACACACACAATCATACGGGCACAGTTATACAGACACACATGCAGGCACACACACACACACACACACAATCACACAGACACAATTACACAGACACACACGCAGGCAAACACACACATGCAATCACACGGACACAATCACACAGACACACGTAGGCACACACACACATGCAATCACACGGACACAATTACACAGACACACATGCAGACACACACAATCACACAGACACAATTACACAGACACGCAGGCACACACACACACACACACAATCACATAGACACAATTACACAGACACACGCAGGCACACACACAATCATACGGGCACAGTTATACAGACACACATGCAGGCACACACACACACACACACAATCACACAGACACAATTACACAGACACACACGCAGGCAAACACACACATGCAATCACACGGACACAATCACACAGACACACGTAGGCACACACACACATGCAATCACACAGACACAATTACACAGACACACGCAGGCACACTCACGCATGCAATCACACACACACAATCACACGGACACAATCACACAGACACACGTAGGCACACAGATACATGCCATCACATGGACACAATTACACAGACACACGTAGGCACACACACTCACATGCAATCACACAGACACAATTACACAGATACACGCAGGCAGACACACACACATGCCATCACATGGACACAATTACACAGACGCATGCAGGCACACACACACATGCAATCACACGGACACAATTACACAGACACACGCAGGCACACACACACATGCAATCACACGGACACAATTACACAGACGCATGCAGGCACACACACACATGCAATCACACGGACACAATTACACCGACACACGTAGGCACACACACACATGCAATCACACGGACAGAATTACACAGACACACGTAGGCACACACACACATGCAATCACACGGACACAATTACACCGACACACGTAGGCACACACACACATGCAATCACACGGACAGAATTACACAGACACACGCAGGCACACACACATGCAATCACGTGGACACAATTACACAGACACACGAAGACACACTCACGCATGCAATCACACAGACATAATTACACAGGCACACACGCAGGCACACACACATGCAATCACACGGACACAATTACACACATACACATGCAATCACACGGACACAATTACACAGACACACACGGGCACACACACACACACATGAAATCACACAGACACAATTACACAGACACGCAAGCACACACACACATGCAATCACATGGATACAATTACACTGACACACACGCAGGCACACACACATATTCAATCACACGGACACAATTACACAGACACACGCAGGCACACACATACACAATCACACGGTCACAATTACACAGACACGCAGGCACACACACATGCAATCATACGGACACGGTTACACAGACACACATGCAGGCACACACACACAATCACACGGACACAATTACACAGACACACGCAGGCACACACACACAATCACAAGGACGCAATTAAACAGACACACACATTCAATCACACGGACACAATTACACAGTCACGCAGGCACACACACACATGCAATCACATGGACGTAATTACACAAACACTCGCGAGCACACAGACACACACGCAATCACACGGACACAATTACACAGACACACGCAGGCACACACACACAATTACAAGGACGCAATTAAACAGACACACACATGCAATCACATGGATACAATTACACTGACACACACGCAGGCACACACACATATTCAATCACACGGACACAATTACACAGACACACGCAGGCACACACATACACAATCACACGGTCACAATTACACAGACACGCAGGCACACACACATGCAATCATACGGACACGGTTACACAGACACACGCAGGCACACACACACAATCACACGGACACAATTACACAGACACGCAAGCACACACACATGCAATCACATGGATACAATTACACTGACACACACGCAGGCACACACACATATTCAATCACACGGTCACAATTACACAGACACGCAGGCACACACACATGCAATCATACGGACACGGTTACACAGACACACGCAGGCACACACACACAATCACACGGACACAATTACACAGACACGCAAGCACACACACATGCAATCACATGGATACAATTACACTGACACACACGCAGGCACACACACATATTCAATCACACGGACACAATTACACAGACACGCAGGCACACACACACATGCAATCAGATGGACGTAATTACACAAACACTCGCGAGCACACAGACACACACGCAATCACACGGACACAATTACACAGACACGCAGGCACACACATACATGCCATCACATGGACACAATTACACAGACACATGCAGGCACACACATACATGCAATCACACGGACGCAATTACACAGACATACACAGGCGCACACACACATGCAATCACATGGACACAATTACACAAACACGCAATCACACAGACACAATTCCACAGTCACACAAAGGCACAAACACACATGCATTCACACGGACACAATTACACAGACACACGCAGGCACACACACACATACAATCACACAGACTCAATTACACATCCACACGCAGGCACACACATACGCAATCGCGCGGACACAATTACATGGACAGACACACACATGCAATCACACGGACAGAATTACACACATACACATGCAATCACACGGACACAATTACACAGACACATGCAGGCGCACACAAACATGCAATCACACGGACACATTTACACAGACACACACAGGCACACACACACATGCAATCACACGGACACAATTACACAGACACACGCAGGCACACACAAACATGCAATCACACGGACACATTTACACAGACACACACAGGCACACACACACATGCAATCACACGGACACAATTATACAGATACACAGGCACGCACACATGCAATCACATACATACAATTACACAGACACACATGCAGGCACACACACACATGCAATCACACGGATACAATTATACAGATACACAGGCACACACACATGCAATCACATAGATACATTTACACAGACACACATGCAGGCACACACAAACATGCAATCACACAAAAACAACTGCACAGACACACGCAGGCACACACATACACATGCAATCACACGAACACAATTACACAGACACACCCAGGCACACACACACATGCAATCACACAGACACAATTACTCAGTCGCACGCAGGCACACACACACACACATGCAATCACACAGACACAATTAAACAGACACACGCAGGCACACACACACTTACGCAATCACACAGACACAATTACACAGTCACATGCAGGCACACACACACAAGCAATCACACGGACACAATTACACAGACACACACACACATGCAATCACACAGACACAATTACACAGACTCACACATGCAATCACACTGACACAATTACACAGACACACACGCAGGCACACACATGAAATCACACAGACAAAATTACGCAGACACACGCAGGCACACACACACATACAATCACACAGACTCAATTACACATCCACAAGCAGGCACACACATACGCAATCGCACGGACACAATTACATGGACAGACACACACATGCAATCAGACGGACACAATTACACAGACACGCAGGCACGCACACACATGAAATCACACGGACACAATTACACAGACACAGGCAGGCACACACACACACATGCAATCACACGGACACAATTACACAGACACACCCAGGCACACACACACATGCAATCACACAGACACAATTACACAGTCGCACGCAGGCACACACACACATGCAATCACACAGACACAATTACACAGACACACACGCAGGCACACACACACATACGCAATCACACAGACACAATTCCACAGTCACATGCAGGCACACACACACAAGCAATCACACGGACACAATTACACAGACACACACACACACATGCAATCACACAGACACAATTACACAGACTCACACATGCAATCACACTGACACAATTACACAGACACACACGCAGGCACACACATGAAATCACACGGACACAATTACACAGACACACACATGCACACACACACGTGCATTAACACAGACACAATTACACATATGCAATCACACGGACACAATTACACAGACACACACGCAGGCACACACACACAAGCAATCACACGGACACAATTGCACAGACATACACGCAGGCACACACACACATGCAATCACACAAACAATTACACAGACACACGCAGGCACACATACACATGCAATCACACAAACAATTACACAGACACACGCAGGCACACATACACATGCAATCACAAAAACAATTACACAGACACACGTGCAGGCACACACACACATGAAATAACACAGACAAAATTACACAGACACACGCAGGCACACCCACAAATGCAATCACACGGACACAATTACTCAGACACACAGGCACACACACACATGCACTCACATGGACACAATTACACAAACACGCAGGGACACACACATGCAATCACACGAACACAATTACACAGACACACCCAGGCACACACACACATGCAATCACACAGACACAATTACACAGTCGCACGCAGGCACACACACACACATGCAATCACACAGACACAATTACACAGACACACGCACAGGCACACACACACATGCAATCACACAGACACAATTACACAGACACACACGCAGGCACACACACACATACGCAATCACACAGACACAATTCCACAGTCACATGCAGGCACACACACACAAGCAATCACACGGACACAATTACACAGACACACACACACATGCAATCACACAGACACAATTACACAGACTCACACATGCAATCACACTGACACAATTACACAGACACACACGCAGGCACACACATGAAATCACACGGACAAAATTACGCAGACACACGCAGGCACACACACACATACAATCACACAGACTCAATTACACATCCACACGCAGGCACACACATACCCAATCGCATGGACACAATTACATGGACAGACACACACATGCATTCACACGGACACAATTACACAGACACGCAGGCAAGCACACACATGAAATCACACGGACACAATTACACAGACACAGGCAGGCACACACACACACATGCAATCACACGGACAGAATTACACACATACACATGCAATCACACGGACACAATTACACAGACACATGCAGGCGCACACAAACATGCAATCACACACGGACACATTTACACAGACACACACAGGCACACACACACACATGCAATCACACGGACACAATTACACAGACACACGCAGGCACACACAAACATGCAATCACACTGACACATTTACACAGACACACACAGGCACACACACACATGCAATCACACGGACACAATTATACAGATACACAGGCACGCACACATGCAATCACATACATACAATTACACAGACACACATGCAGGCACACACACACATGCAATCACACGGATACAATTATACAGATACACAGGCACACACACACACATGCAATCACACAGACACAATTACACAGACAAACGCACAGGCACACACACACATACGCAATCACACAGACACAATTCCACAGTCACATGCAGGCACACACACACAAGCAATCACACGGACACAATTACACAGGCACACACACACATGCAATCACATACATACAATTACACAGACACACATGCAGGCACACACACACATGCAATCACACGGACACAATTACACAGACACACGCAGGCACACACAAACATGCAATCACACGGACACATTTACACAGACACACACAGGCACACACACACATGCAATCACACGGACACAATTATACAGATACACAGGCACGCACACATGCAATCACATACATACAATTACACAGACACACATGCAGGCACACACACACATGCAATCACACGGATACAATTATACAGATACACAGGCACACACACATGCAATCACATAGATACATTTACACAGACACACATGCAGGCACACACAAACATGCAATCACACAAAAACAACTGCACAGACACACGCAGGCACACACATACACATGCAATCACACGAACACAATTACACAGACACACCCAGGCACACACACGCATGCAATCACACAGACACAATTACTCAGTCGCACGCAGGCACACACACACACATGCAATCACACAGACACAATTACACAGACACACGCACAGGCACACACACACATGCAATCACACAGACACAATTACACAGACACACACGCAGGCACACACATACACATGCAATCACACGAACACAATTACACAGACACACCCAGGCACACACACACATGCAATCACACAGACACAATTACTCAGTCGCACGCAGGCACACACACACATGCAATCACACAGACACAATTACACAGACACACGCACAGGCACACACACACATGCAATCACACAGACACAATTACACAGACACACGCACAGGCACACACACACATACGCAATCACACAGACACAATTCCACAGTCACATGCAGGCACACACACACAAGCAATCACACGGACACAATTACACAGACACACACACACATGCAATCACACAGACACAATTACACAGACACACACGCAGGCACACACATGAAATCACACGGACACAATTACACAGACACACACATGCACACACACACGTGCATTAACACAGACACAATTACACATATGCAATCACACGGACACAATTACACAGACACACACGCAGGAACACACACACAAGCAATCACACGGACACAATTGCACAGACATACACGCAGGCACACACACACATGCAATCACACAAACAATTACACAGACACACGCAGGCACACACACACTTGCAATCACACAAACAATTACACAGACACACGTGCAGGCACACACACACATGAAATAACACAGACAAAATTACACAGACACACGCAGGCACACCCACAAATGCAATCACACGGACACAATTACTAAGACACACAGGCACACACACACATGCAATCACATGGACACAATTACACAAACACGCAGGGACACACACACGCAATCACACGGACACAATTCCACAGTCACACACAGGCACAAACACACATGCATTCACACAGACACAATTACACAGACACACACACACGTGCAATCACACGGACACAATTACACAGACACACACACACGTGCAATCACACGGACAAAATTACACAACCACACGCAGGCACACACATACGCAATCGCATGGACACAATTACACAGACAGACACACACATGCAATCACACAGACACAATTACACAGACATGCCGGCACGCACACACGTGAAATGACATGGACACAATTACACACATACACATGCAATCACACGGACACAATTACACAGACACATGCAGGCACACACACATATGCAATCACACGGACACATTTTACACAGACACACACAGGCACACACACACATGCAATCACACGGACACAATTATACAGATACACAGGCACGCACACATGCAATCACATACATACAATTACACAGACACACATGCAGGCACACACAAACATGCAATCACACGAACACAATTACACAGACACACCCAGGCACACACACACATGCAATCACATGGACACAATTACACAGTCGCACGCATGCACACACACACATGAAATCACACAGACACAATTACACAGACACACGCAGACACACACACACAATCACACGGACACAGTTACACCAATATACTCAGACACACACATGCAATCACACAGATACAATTACACCGACACGTAGGTACACACACACACATGCAATCACATTGACACAATTACACAGACACACACAGGCACACACACACACACAATCACATGGACACAGTTACATAGACACACACGCAGGCACACACAAACATGCAATCACACAGACACAATTACACAGATACACACGCAGGCACACACACACAATCCCACGGACACAATTACACAGACACGCAGGCACACACACACATGCAATAATACGGACACAATTACACAGACAGACGCAGGCAGACACACACATGCAATCACACGGACACAATTACACAGACAGACGCAGGCACACACACACATGCAATCACACAGACACAATTACACAGACACACACAGGCTCAAACAAACATGCAATCACATGGACATAATTACACAGACACGCGCAGGCACACGTACACATGCAATCACACGGACACAATTACACAGACACGCAGGCACACACGCATGCAATCGCATGGACACAATTACACAGACACGCAGGCACACACACACACACACACACAATCACATGGACACAATTACACAGACACACGCATGCACACACACAATCATACGGGCACAGTTACACAGACACCCATGCAGGCACACACACACACACACACAATCACACAGACACAATTACACAGACACACGCAGGCACACACACACATGCAATCACACGGACACAATTACACAGACACACGTAGGCACACACACACATGCAATCACACGGACACAATTACACAGACACACATGCAGGCACACACACACACACACACAATCACACAGACACAATTACACAGACACACGCAGGCACACACACACAGGTGCAATCACACGACCACAATTACACAGACACACGCAGGCACACACACATGCAATCAAGGGGACACAATTACACAGACACACGCAGACACACTCACGCATGCAATCACACACACACAATCACACAGACACAATTACACAGACACACACACACACACACACAATCACACGGACACAATCACACAGACACACGTAGGCACACAGATACATGCCATCACATGGACACAATTACACAGACACACGCAGGCACACACACACATGCAATCACATGGACACAATTACACAGACACACGCAGGCACACACACACATGCAATCACATGGACACAATTACACAGACACGCAGGCACACACACACACAATCACATAGACACAATTACACAGACACACACACAATCACATGGACACAATCACACAGACACACGTAGGCACACAGATACATGCCATCACATGGACACAATTACACAGACACACGTAGGCACACACACTCACATGCAATCGCACAGACACAATTACACAGACACACGCAGGCACACACACAATCACACGGACACAATCACACAGACACATGCAGGCACACACTCACATGCAATCACAAGGATACAATTACACAGACACACGCAGGCACACACACATGCAATCACACAGACATAATTACACAGGCACACACGCAGGCACACACACATGCAATCACACGGACACAATTACACACATACACATGCAATCACACGGACACAATTACACAGAAACGCAGGCACACACATACATGCAATCACATGGACGCAATTACACAGACACACGCAGGCAGACACACACACATGCAATCACACAGACAAAATTACACAGACACACGCAGGAACACACACACATGCAATCACACGGACACAATTACACAGACATGCAGGCACACACACACATGCAATCACACAGACAAAATTACACAGACACACGCAGGAACACACATACATGCAATCACATGGACACAATTACACAAACATGCAGGGACACACACACGCAATCACACAGACACAATTCCACAGTCACACACAGGCACAAACACACGTGCAATCACACGGACACAACTACACAGACACACACTCACATGCAATCGCACAGACACAATTAGACAGATACAAGCAGGCACACACACACATGCAATCACAAGGATACAATTACACAGACACGCAGGCACACACACACATGCAATTACACGGACACAATTACACAGACACACGTAGGCACACACACACATGCAATCACACGGACACAATTACACAGACACGCAGGCATGCACACACATGAAATCACACAGACACAATTACACAGACACAGGCAGGCACACATGCAATCACACGGACACAATTACACACATACACATGCAATCACACGGACACAATTACACAGACATACGCAGGCACACACACACATATGCAATCACACGGACACAATTACACAGACACGCAAGCACATACACACATGCAATCACACAGACACAATTATACAGGTACACAGGCACGCACACATGCAATCACATAGATACATTTACACAGACACACATGCAGACACACACACATGCAATCACACGGACATAATTACACAGACACGCAGGCACACATGCATGCAATCACATGGACACAATTACACACACATGCAGGCATACACACACACGCAATCACAGACACAATTATACAGACACACGCAGGCAAACACAAACATGCAATCACATGACCACAATTACACAGATACACGCAGGCACACACACACATGCAATCACACGGACACAATTACACAGACACACATGCAGACACACACACACATGCAATCACATGGATGCAATTACACAAACACACGCAAGCACACACACACACATGCAATCACACGGACACAATTACACAACAATACGCAGGCACACACACACATGAAATCACGGACAAAATTACACAGACACACGCAGGCACACACACACATGCAATCACACAGACAAAATTACACAGACACACGCAGGAACACACACACACATGCAATCACAAGGACACAATTACACAGACAGATGCAGGCACACACACAAATGCAATCACATGGACACAATTACACAAACATGCAGGGACACACACACACAATCACACAGACACAATTCCACAGTCACACACAGGCACAAACACACGTGCAATCACACGGACACAATTACACAGACACACACTCACATGCAATCGCACAGACACAATTAGACAGATACAAGCAGGCACACACACACATGCAATCACAAGGATACAATTACACAGACACGCAGGCACACACACACATGCAATCACACAGACACAATTACACAGACACACGCAGGCACACACACACATGCAATCACACGGACACAATTACACAGACACGCAGGCACGCACACACATGAAATCACACAGACACAATTACACAGACACAGGCAGTCACACATGCAATCACACGGACACAATTACACACATACACATGCAATCACACGGACACAATTACACAGACATACGCAGGCACACACACACATATGCAATCACACGGACACAATTACACAGACACGCAAGCACATACACACATGCAATCACATGGATGCAATTACACAGACACACACGCAGGCACACACACACATTCAATCACACAGGCGCAATTACACAAACACACGCGAGCACACACACACACGCAATCACACGGACACAATTACACATACATGCAGGCAGACACACACACGAAATCACATGGACACAATTACACAGATACACACACAGGCACACACACGCAATCGCACAGACACAATTACACAGACACACGCAGGCACACACACGCAATCACACGGACACAATTACACACACATGCAGGCAGACACACACACGAAATCACATGGACACAATTACACAGATACACACACAGGCACACACACACAATCACACGGACACAATTACACAGACACACACTCATGCAATCACACGGACACAATCACACAGACACACGTAGACACACACACACATGCAATCACATGGACGCAATTACACAGACACATGCAGGCACACACACACATGCAATCACACGGACACAATTACACAGACACACGCAGACACACTCACGCATGCAATCACACAGACTTAATTACACAGACACACACGCAAGCGCACACACACATTCAATCACACGGACACAATTACACATACACACGCAGACACACACACACATGCAATCACATGGATGCAATTACACAAACACACGCAAGCACACACACACACACATGCAATCACACCGACACAATTACACAGACACACACGCAGGCACACATACACATGAAATCATGGACAAAATTACACAGACACACGCAGGCACACACACACACACATTTAATCACACGGCTACAATTACACAGACACACAAGCAGGCACACACACACATGAAATCACACAGACAAAATTACACAGACACACGCAGGCACACACACACATGCAATCACACGGACACACTTACACAGACACACAGGCACACACACACGTGCAATCACACAGACACAATTACACAGACACACACACACGTGCAATCACACGGACAAAATTACACAGACACACGCAGGCACGCACACAAATGCAATCACACAGACTCAATTACACAACCATACGCAGGCACACAATTACGCAATCGCATGGACACAATTACACAGACAGACACACACATGCAATCACACAGACACAATTACACAGACACGCAGGCACGCACACACGTGAAATGACACGGACACAATTACACAGACACGCAGGCACACACACATACACATGCAATCACACGGACACAATTACACAGACACACGCAGGCACACACAAACATGCAATCACACGGACACATTTTACACAGACACACACAGGCACACACACACATGCAATCACACGGACACAATTATACAGATACACAGGCACGCACACATGCAATCACATAGATACAATTACACAGACACACATGCAGGCACACACACACATGCAATCACACGGATAACGTTATACAGATACACAGGCACACACACATGCAATCACATAGATACATTTACACAGACACACATGCACGCACACACAAACATGCAATCACACAAAAACAACTGCACAGACACACGCAGGCACACACATACACATGCAATCACACGAACACAATTACACAGACACACCCAGGCACACACACACATGCAATCACACAGACACAATTACACAGTCGTACGCAGGCACACACACACACATGCAATCACACAGACACAATTACACAGACACACGCACAGGCACACACACACATGCAATCACACAGACACAATTACACAGACACACACGCAGGCACACACACACATGCAATCACACAGACACAATTCCACAGTCACATGCAGGCACACACACACAAGCAATCACACGGACACAATTACACAGACACACACACACATGCAATCACACAGACACAATTACACAGACTCACACATGCAATCACACTGACACAATTACACAGACACACACGCAGGCACACACATGAAATCACACGGACACAATTACACAGACACACACATGCACACACACACGGGCATTAACACAGACACAATTACACATATGCAATCACACGGACACAATTACACAGACACACACGCAGGCACACACACACAAGCAATCACACGGACACAATTACACAGACACACACGCAGGCACACACACACATGCAATCATACAAACAATTACACAGACACACGCAGGCACACATACACATGCAATCACACAAACAATTACACAGACACACGCAGGCACACATACACATGCAATCACACAAACAATTACACAGACACACGTGCAGGCACACACACACGAAATAACACAGACAAAATTACACAGACACACGCAGGCACACCCACAAATGCAATCACACGGACACAATTACTCAGACACACAGGCACACACACACATGCAATCACATGGACACAATTACACAAACACGCAGGGACACACACACGCAATCACACGGACACAATTCCACAGTCACACACAGGCACAAACACACATGCATTCACACAGACACAATTACACAGACACACACACACGTGCAATCACACGGACACAATTACACAGACACACACACACGTGCAATCACACGGACAAAATTACACAACCACACGCAGGCACACACATACGCAATCGCATGGACACAATTACACAGACAGACACACACATGCAATCACACAGACACAATTACACAGACACGCCGGCACGCACACACGTGAAATGACACGGACACAATTACACAGACACACATACACATGCAATCACACGGACACAATTACACACATACACATGCAATCACACGGACACAATTACACAGACACATGCAGGCACACACACATATGCAATCACACGGACACATTTACACAGACACACACAGGCACACACACACATGCAATCACACGGACACAATTATACAGATACACAGGCACGCACACATGCAATCACATACATACAATTACACAGACACACATGCAGGCACACACAAACATGCAATCACACGAACACAATTACACAGACACACCCAGGCACACACACACATGCAATCACATGGACACAATTACACAGTCGCACGCATGCACACACACACATGAAATCACACAGACACAATTACACAGACACACGCAGGCACACACACACAAGCAATCACACAGTCACAATTACGCACACGCACACACGCAATCACACGGACACAATTACACAGACACACGCACAGGCACACACACACAATCACACGGACACAATTACACAGACACACACGCAGGCACACACACACATACGCAATCACACAGACACAATTACACAGACACACGCAGGCACACACACACACAATCACACAGACACAATTCCACAGTCACATGCAGGCACACACACACAAGCAATCACACTGACACAATTACACAGACACACACATGCAATCACACTGACACAATTACACAGACACACGCAGGCACACACACACACAATCACACAGACACAATTCCACAGTCACATGCAGGCACACACACATGCAATCACACTGACACAATTACACAGACACACGCAGGCACACACACATGAAATCACACGGACACAATTACACAGACATGCAGGCACACACACACACATGCAATCATGCGGTCACAATTACACAGACACACACGCAGGCACACACATGAAATCACACGGACACAATTACACAGACACACACATGCACACACACACGTGCATTAACACAGACACAATTACACACATGCAATCACACGTCCACAATTACACAGACACACACGCAGGCACACACACACACATGCAATCACACAAACAATTACACAGACACATGCAGGCACACACACATATGTAATCACACTGACACAATTACACAGACACACGTGCAGGCACACACACACATGAAATCACACAGACAAAATTACACAGACACACGTGCAGGCACACACACACATGAAATCACACAGACAAAATTACACAGACACATGCAGGCACACACACAAATGCAATCACACGGACACAATTACTCAGACACACAGGCACACACGCACATGCAATCACATGGACACAATTACACAGACGCACACATGCAATCACACTGACACAATTACACAGACACACGCAGGCACACACACACACAATCACACAGACACAATTCCACAGTCACATGCAGGCACACACACATGCAATCACACTGACACAATTACACAGACACACGCAGGCACACACACATGAAATCACACGGACACAATTACACAGACATGCAGGCACACACACACACATGCAATCATGCGGTCACAATTACACAGACACACACGCAGGCACACACATGAAATCACACGGACACAATTACACAGACACACACATGCACACACACACGTGCATTAACACAGACACAATTACACACATGCAATCACACGTCCACAATTACACAGACACACACGCAGGCACACACACACACATGCAATCACACAAACAATTACACAGACACATGCAGGCACACACACATATGTAATCACACTGACACAATTACACAGACACACGTGCAGGCACACACACACATGAAATCACACAGACAAAATTACACAGACACACGTGCAGGCACACACACACATGAAATCACACAGACAAAATTACACAGACACATGCAGGCACACACACAAATGCAATCACACGGACACAATTACTCAGACACACAGGCACACACACAAATGCAATCACACGGACACAATTACTCAGACACACAGGCACACAGACACATGCAATCACATGGACACAATTACACAAACACGCAATCACACAGACATAATTCCACAGTCACACACATGCATTCACACAGACACAATTACACAGACACACACACACGTGCAATCACACGGACACAATTACACAGACACACACACACGAGCAATCACACGGACAAAATTACACAACCACACGCAGGCACACACATACGCAATCGCATGGACACAATTACACAGACAGACACACACATGCAATCACACAGACACAATTACACAGACACGCAGGCACGCACACACGTGAAATGACACGGACACAATTACACAGAGACAGACAGGCACACACACATGCAATCACACGGACACAATTACACACACACACATGCAATCACACAGACACAATTACACATACACACACAGGCACACACACACATGCAATCACACGGACACAATTACAGAGACACACACAGGCACACACACACATGCAATCACACGGACACAATTACACAGACACACACGCAGGCACACACACACATACGCAATCACCCAGACACAATTACACAGACACACGCAGGCACACACACACACAATCACACAGAAAACATTCCACAGTCACATGCAGGCACACACACACAAGCAATCACACGGACCCAATTACACAGACACACACATGCAATCACACTGACACAATTACACAGACACACGCAGGCACACACACATGAAATCACACGGACACAATTACACAGACATGCAGGCACACACACATGCAATCACACAGACACAATTACACAGACACACACACACATGCAATCACATCGACACAATTATACAGATACACAGGCACGCCCACATGCAATCACATACATACAATTACACAGACACACACGCAGGCGCACACAAACATGCAATCACACGAACACAATTACACAGACACACATAGGCACACACACACATGTAATCACACAAACAATTACACAGACACACGCAGGCACACACATATGCAATCACACAGACACACACGCAAGGATATACACCCACATGCACTCACATGGACTCAATTACACAGACACACGCAGCACACACACACATGCAATCACACGGACACAATTACACAGACACACACGCAGGCACACACACATGCAATCACACAAACAATTACACAGACACATGCAGGCACACACACACAAGCAATCACACAGTCTCAATTACACACACGCACACATGCAATCACACGGACACAATTACACAGACACACGCACAGGCACACACACACATGCAATCACACGGACACAATTACACAGACACACACGCAGGCACATACACACACACGCAATCACACAGAACACAATTACACAGGCACACACAGGCACACACACACACAATCACACAGACACAATTCCACAGTCACATGCAGGCACACACACACATGAAATCACACGGACACAATTACAGAGATACACAGGCAGGCACACTCACACATGCAATCACACGGATACAATTACACAGACACACACAGGCACACACACACATGCAATCACACGGATACAATTACACAGACACACGCAGGCACACACATATGCAATCACACTGACACAATTACACAGACATACAGGCAGGCACACACAAATGCAATCACACTGACACAATTACACAGACACACACGCAGGCACACACATGAAATCACACGGACACAATTACACAGACACACACATGCACACACACACGTGCATGAACACAGACACAATTACACACATGCAATCACACGTCCACAATTACACAGACACACACGCAGGCACACGCACACATGCAATCACACGGATACAATTACACAGACACACGCAGGCACACACACCCATGAAATCACACAGACACAATTACACAGACACACGCAGGCACACACACACATGCAATCACACGGACACAATTACACAGCCACATGCAGGCACACACATATGCAATCACACAGACACACACGCAAGGATACACACACATGCACTCACAAAGACACAATTCCACAGTCACATGCAGGCACACACACACATGAAATCACACGGACACAATTACAGAGATACACAGGCAGGCACACTCACACATGCAATCACACGGATACAATTACACAGACACACACAGGCACACACACACATGCAATCACACGGATACAATTACACAGACACACGCAGGCACACACATATGCAATCACACTGACACAATTACACAGACATACAGGCAGGCACACACAAATGCAATCACACTGACACAATTACACAGACACACACGCAGGCACACACATGAAATCACACGGACACAATTACACAGACACACACATGCACACACACACGTGCATGAACACAGACACAATTACACACATGCAATCACACGTCCACAATTACACAGACACACACGCAGGCACACGCACACATGCAATCACACGGATACAATTACACAGACACACGCAGGCACACACACACATGAAATCACACAGACACAATTACACAGACACATGCAGGCACACACATATGCAATCACACAGACACACACGCAAGGATACACACACATGCACTCACAAAGACACAATTACACAGACACACGCAGGCACACACACACATGCAATCACACGGACACCATTACACAGACACACACGCAGGCACACACACACATGCAATCACATGGATACAATTACACAGACACACACGCAGGCACACACACACATGCAATCACACGGACACAATTACACAGATACACACGCAGGCACACACACACATGCAATCACACGGACACAATTACACAGACACACACGCAGGCACATACACACATGCAATCACACGGACACAATTACACAGACACACACGCAGGAAACACACACATGCAATCACACGGACACAATTACACAGACTCACAGGCAGGCACACACACATGCAATCACACGGATACAATTACACAGCCACACGCAGGCACACACATATGCAATCACACAGACACACATGCAAGGATACACACACATGCACTCACAAAGACACAATTACACAGACACACGCAGGCACACACACACATGCAATCACACGGACACAATTACACAGACACACACGCAGGCACACACACACATGCAATCACACGGACACAATTACATAGACACACACAGGCATACACACACATGAAATCACACAGACACAATTACACAGACACACACACAGGCACACACACACAAGCAATCACACAGTCACAATTACACACACGCACACATGCAATCACAGACACAATTACACAGACACACGCAGGCACACACACACATGCAATCACACAGACGCAATTACACAGACACACGCAGGCACACACACACATGCAATCACACAAACAATTACACAGACACACGCAGGCACACACATATGTAATCACACAGACACACACGCAAGGATACACACACATGCACTCACAAAGACACAATTACACAGACACACGCAGGCACACACACACATGCACTCACATGGACACAATTACACAGACACACACAGGCACACACACACACAATCACACGGACACAATTACACAGACACATGCAGGCACACACACACATGCAATCACACGGACACAATTACACAGACACACACAGGCACGCACACACGTGAAATGACACGGACACAATTACACAGACACACGCAGGCACACACACATGCAATCACACGGACACAATTACACACATACACATGCAATCACATGGACACAATTACACAGACACACATGCATGCACACACAAACATGCAATCACACGGACACATTTACACAGACACACACAGGCACACACACACATGCAATCACACGGACACAATTATACAGATACACAGGCACGCACACATGCAATCACATACATACAATTACACAGACACACATGCAGGCACACACAAACATGCAATCACACGAACACAATTACACAGACACACCCAGGCACACACACACATGCAATCACACGGAAACAATTACACAGTCGCACGCAGGCACACACACACATGAAATCACACAGACACAATTACACAGACACACGCAGGCACACACACACGGGCATTAACACAGACACAATTACACATATGCAATCACACGGACACAATTACACAGACACACACGCAGGCACACACACACAAGCAATCACACGGACACAATTACACAGACACACACGCAGGCACACACACACATGCAATCATACAAACAATTACACAGACACACGCAGGCACACATACACATGCAATCACACAAACAATTACACAGACACACGCAGGCACACATACACATGCAATCACACAAACAATTACACAGACACACGTGCAGGCACACACACACGAAATAACACAGACAAAATTACACAGACACACGCAGGCACACCCACAAATGCAATCACACGGACACAATTACTCAGACACACAGGCACACACACACATGCAATCACATGGACACAATTACACAAACACGCAGGGACACACACACGCAATCACACGGACACAATTCCACAGTCACACACAGGCACAAACACACATGCATTCACACAGACACAATTACACAGACACACACACACGTGCAATCACACGGACACAATTACACAGACACACACACACGTGCAATCACACGGACACAATTACACAACCACACGCAGGCACACACATACGCAATCGCATGGACACAATTACACAGACAGACACACACATGCAATCACACAGACACAATTACACAGACACGCCGGCACGCACACACGTGAAATGACACGGACACAATTACACAGACACACATACACATGCAATCACACGGACACAATTACACACATACACATGCAATCACACGGACACAATTACACAGACACATGCAGGCACACACACATATGCAATCACACGGACACATTTACACAGACACACACAGGCACACACACACATGCAATCACACGGACACAATTATACAGATACACAGGCACGCACACATGCAATCACATACATACAATTACACAGACACACATGCAGGCACACACAAACATGCAATCACACGAACACAATTACACAGACACACCCAGGCACACACACACATGCAATCACATGGACACAATTACACAGTCGCACGCATGCACACACACACATGAAATCACACAGACACAATTACACAGACACACGCAGGCACACACACACAAGCAATCACACAGTCACAATTACGCACACGCACACACGCAATCACACGGACACAATTACACAGACACACGCACAGGCACACACACACAATCACACGGACACAATTACACAGACACACACGCAGGCACACACACACATACGCAATCACACAGACACAATTACACAGACACACGCAGGCACACACACACACAATCACACAGACACAATTCCACAGTCACATGCAGGCACACACACACAAGCAATCACACTGACACAATTACACAGACACACACATGCAATCACACTGACACAATTACACAGACACACGCAGGCACACACACACACAATCACACAGACACAATTCCACAGTCACATGCAGGCACACACACATGCAATCACACTGACACAATTACACAGACACACGCAGGCACACACACATGAAATCACACGGACACAATTACACAGACATGCAGGCACACACACACACATGCAATCATGCGGTCACAATTACACAGACACACACGCAGGCACACACATGAAATCACACGGACACAATTACACAGACACACACATGCACACACACACGTGCATTAACACAGACACAATTACACACATGCAATCACACGTCCACAATTACACAGACACACACGCAGGCACACACACACACATGCAATCACACAAACAATTACACAGACACATGCAGGCACACACACATATGTAATCACACTGACACAATTACACAGACACACGTGCAGGCACACACACACATGAAATCACACAGACAAAATTACACAGACACACGTGCAGGCACACACACACATGAAATCACACAGACAAAATTACACAGACACATGCAGGCACACACACAAATGCAATCACACGGACACAATTACTCAGACACACAGGCACACACGCACATGCAATCACATGGACACAATTACACAGACGCACACATGCAATCACACTGACACAATTACACAGACACACGCAGGCACACACACACACAATCACACAGACACAATTCCACAGTCACATGCAGGCACACACACATGCAATCACACTGACACAATTACACAGACACACGCAGGCACACACACATGAAATCACACGGACACAATTACACAGACATGCAGGCACACACACACACATGCAATCATGCGGTCACAATTACACAGACACACACGCAGGCACACACATGAAATCACACGGACACAATTACACAGACACACACATGCACACACACACGTGCATTAACACAGACACAATTACACACATGCAATCACACGTCCACAATTACACAGACACACACGCAGGCACACACACACACATGCAATCACACAAACAATTACACAGACACATGCAGGCACACACACATATGTAATCACACTGACACAATTACACAGACACACGTGCAGGCACACACACACATGAAATCACACAGACAAAATTACACAGACACACGTGCAGGCACACACACACATGAAATCACACAGACAAAATTACACAGACACATGCAGGCACACACACAAATGCAATCACACGGACACAATTACTCAGACACACAGGCACACACACAAATGCAATCACACGGACACAATTACACAAACACGCAGGGACACACACACGCAATCACACAGACATAATTCCACAGTCACACACATGCATTCACACAGACACAATTACACAGACACACACACACGTGCAATCACACGGACACAATTACACAGACACACACACACGAGCAATCACACGGACAAAATTACACAACCACACGCAGGCACACACATACGCAATCGCATGGACACAATTACACAGACAGACACACACATGCAATCACACAGACACAATTACACAGACACGCAGGCACGCACACACGTGAAATGACACGGACACAATTACACAGAGACAGACAGGCACACACACATGCAATCACACGGACACAATTACACACACACACATGCAATCACACAGACACAATTACACATACACACACAGGCACACACACACATGCAATCACACGGACACAATTACAGAGACACACACAGGCACACACACACATGCAATCACACGGACACAATTACACAGACACACACGCAGGCACACACACACATACGCAATCACCCAGACACAATTACACAGACACACGCAGGCACACACACACACAATCACACAGAAAACATTCCACAGTCACATGCAGGCACACACACACAAGCAATCACACGGACCCAATTACACAGACACACACATGCAATCACACTGACACAATTACACAGACACACGCAGGCACACACACATGAAATCACACGGACACAATTACACAGACATGCAGGCACACACACATGCAATCACACAGACACAATTACACAGACACACACACACATGCAATCACATCGACACAATTATACAGATACACAGGCACGCCCACATGCAATCACATACATACAATTACACAGACACACACGCAGGCGCACACAAACATGCAATCACACGAACACAATTACACAGACACACATAGGCACACACACACATGTAATCACACAAACAATTACACAGACACACGCAGGCACACACATATGCAATCACACAGACACACACGCAAGGATATACACCCACATGCACTCACATGGACTCAATTACACAGACACACGCAGCACACACACACATGCAATCACACGGACACAATTACACAGACACACACGCAGGCACACACACATGCAATCACACAAACAATTACACAGACACATGCAGGCACACACACACAAGCAATCACACAGTCTCAATTACACACACGCACACATGCAATCACACGGACACAATTACACAGACACACGCACAGGCACACACACACATGCAATCACACGGACACAATTACACAGACACACACGCAGGCACATACACACACACGCAATCACACAGAACACAATTACACAGGCACACACAGGCACACACACACACAATCACACAGACACAATTCCACAGTCACATGCAGGCACACACACACATGAAATCACACGGACACAATTACAGAGATACACAGGCAGGCACACTCACACATGCAATCACACGGATACAATTACACAGACACACACAGGCACACACACACATGCAATCACACGGATACAATTACACAGACACACGCAGGCACACACATATGCAATCACACTGACACAATTACACAGACATACAGGCAGGCACACACAAATGCAATCACACTGACACAATTACACAGACACACACGCAGGCACACACATGAAATCACACGGACACAATTACACAGACACACACATGCACACACACACGTGCATGAACACAGACACAATTACACACATGCAATCACACGTCCACAATTACACAGACACACACGCAGGCACACGCACACATGCAATCACACGGATACAATTACACAGACACACGCAGGCACACACACACATGAAATCACACAGACACAATTACACAGACACATGCAGGCACACACATATGCAATCACACAGACACACACGCAAGGATACACACACATGCACTCACAAAGACACAATTACACAGACACACGCAGGCACACACACACATGCAATCACACGGACACCATTACACAGACACACACGCAGGCACACACACACATGCAATCACATGGATACAATTACACAGACACACACGCAGGCACACACACACATGCAATCACACGGACACAATTACACAGATACACACGCAGGCACACACACACATGCAATCACACGGACACAATTACACAGACACACACGCAGGCACATACACACATGCAATCACACGGACACAATTACATAGACACACACGCAGGAAACACACACATGCAATCACACGGACACAATTACACAGACTCACAGGCAGGCACACACACATGCAATCACACGGATACAATTACACAGCCACACGCAGGCACACACATATGCAATCACACAGACACACATGCAAGGATACACACACATGCACTCACAAAGACACAATTACACAGACACACGCAGGCACACACACACATGCAATCACACGGACACAATTACACAGACACACACGCAGGCACACACACACATGCAATCACACGGACACAATTACATAGACACACACAGGCATACACACACATGAAATCACACAGACACAATTACACAGACACACACACAGGCACACACACACAAGCAATCACACAGTCACAATTACACACACGCACACATGCAATCACAGACACAATTACACAGACACACGCAGGCACACACACACATGCAATCACACAGACGCAATTACACAGACACACGCAGGCACACACACACATGCAATCACACAAACAATTACACAGACACACGCAGGCACACACATATGTAATCACACAGACACACACGCAAGGATACACACACATGCACTCACAAAGACACAATTACACAGACACACGCAGGCACACACACACATGCACTCACATGGACACAATTACACAGACACACACAGGCACACACACACACAATCACACGGACACAATTACACAGACACATGCAGGCACACACACACATGCAATCACACGGACACAATTACACAGACACACACAGGCACGCACACACGTGAAATGACACGGACACAATTACACAGACACACGCAGGCACACACACATGCAATCACACGGACACAATTACACACATACACATGCAATCACATGGACACAATTACACAGACACACATGCATGCACACACAAACATGCAATCACACGGACACATTTACACAGACACACACAGGCACACACACACATGCAATCACACGGACACAATTATACAGATACACAGGCACGCACACATGCAATCACATACATACAATTACACAGACACACATGCAGGCACACACAAACATGCAATCACACGAACACAATTACACAGACACACCCAGGCACACACACACATGCAATCACACGGAAACAATTACACAGTCGCACGCAGGCACACACACACATGAAATCACACAGACACAATTACACAGACACACGCAGGCACACACACACAAGCAATCAAGCAGTCACAATTACACACACGCACACACGCAATCACTCGGACACAATTACACAGACACACGTGCAGGCACACACACACATGCAATCACACGGACACAATTACACAGACACACGCACAGGCACACACACACATACGCAATCACACAGACACAATTACACAGACACACGCAGGCACACACACACACAATCACACAGACACAATTCCACAGTCACATGCAGGCACACACGCACAAGCAATCACACAGACACAATTACACAGACACACACATGCAATCACACTGACACAATTACACAGACATACAGGCAGGCACACACACATGCAATCACACTGACACAATTACACAGTCACACACAGGCACACAAACATGAAATCACACGGACACAATTACACAGACATGCAGGCACACACACACATGCAATCACACGGACACAATTACACAGACACACACCCAGGCACACACACACATGCAATCACATGGATACAATTACACAAACATGCAGGCACACACACACGCAATCACACAGACATAATTCCACAGTCACACACAGGCACAAACACACATGCATTCACACAGACACAATTACACAGACACACACACACGTGCAATCACACGGACACAATTACACAGACACACACCCAGGCACACACACACATGCAATCACATGGATACAATTACACAAACACGCAGGGACACACACACGCAATCACACAGACATAATTCCACAGTCACACACAGGCACAAACACACATGCATTCACACAGACACAATTACACAGACACACACACACGTGCAATCGCACGGACACAATGACACAGACACACACACACGTGCAATCACAAGGACAAAATTACACAACCACACGCAGGCACACACATACGCAATCGCATGGACACAATTACACAGACAGACACACTCATGCAATCACACAGACACAATTACACAGACACGCAGGCACGCACACACGTGAAATGACACGGACACAATTACACAGACACACGCAGGCACACACACATACACATGCAATCACACGGACACAATTACACACATACACATGCAATCACACGGACACAATTACACAGACACATGCAGGCACACACAAACATGCAATCACACGGACACATTTACACAGACACACACAGGCACACACACACATACGCAATCACACAGACACAATTACACAGACACACGCAGGCACACACACACACAATCACACGGACACAATTACACAGACACACACATGAAATCACACGGACACAATTACACAGACATGCAGGCACACACACACGTGCAATCACACTGACACAATTACACAGACACACACAGGCACAAACACATGCAATCACACAAACAATTACACAGACACACACAGGCACACACATATGCAATCACACAGACACACACGCAAGGAAATACACACACATGCACTCATATGGACACAATTACAAAGACACACGCAGGCACACACACACATGCAATTACACGGACACAATTACACAGACACACGCAGGCACACACATATGCAATCACACAGACACACACGCAAGGATATACACACACATGCACTCACATGGACACAATTACAAAGACACACGCAGGCACACACACACATGCAATTACACGGACACAATTACACAGACACACATGCAGGCACATACACACATTCGCAATCACACAGAACACAATTACACAGTCACATGCAGGCACACACACACAAGCAATCACACGGACACAATTACACAGACACGCAGGCTCACACACACACACACACATGCAATCACGCGGTCACAATTACACAGACACACACGCAGGCACACATACGCAATCACACGTACACAATTACAAAGACACACACTCAGGCACACACACACATGCAATCACATCGACACAATTACACACATACACATGCAATCACACTGACACTATTACACAGACACGCAGGCTTACACACACACACACACATGCAATCACGCGGTCACAATTACACAGACACACACGCAGGCACACATACGCAATCACATGGACACAATTACAAAGACACACATGCAGGCACACACACACATGCAATCACACGGACACAATTACACAGACACACACGCAGGCACACACACACATGCAATCACACGGACACAATTACATAGACACACGCAGGCATACACACACATGAAATCACACAGACACAATTACACAGACACACACACAGGCACACGCACACAAGCAATCACACAGTCACAATTACACACACGCACACATGCAATCACAGACACAATTACACAGACACACGCAGGCAGACACACACAATCACACAGACACAATTACACAGACACACACGCAGGCGCACACACACATGCAATCACACAGACGCAATTACACAGACACACGCAGGCTCACACACACATGCAATCACACAAACAATTACACAGACACACGCAGGCACACACATATGCAATCATACAGACACACACGTAAGGATAAACACACATGCACTCACATGGACACAATTACACAGACACACGCAGGCACACACACACATGCAATCACACGGACACAATTACACAGACACACCCAGGCACACACACACATGCAATCACATGGACACAATTACACAGACACAGGCAGGCACACACACGCAATCACACGGACACAATCACAGACTCACACGCAGGCACACACGCACATGCAATCACACGGATACAATTACACAGACACACACAGGCATACACACACAAGCAATCACACAGACACAATTACACAGACACACACACACATGAAATCACACAGACACAATTACACAGACACACACACAGGCACATGCACACATGCAATCACAGACACAATTACACAGACACACGCAGGCAGACACACACAATCACACAGACACAATTACACAGACACACACGCAGGCACACACACACATGCAATCACACAGACGCAATTACACAGACACACGCAGGCACACACACACATGCAATCACACAAACAATTACACAGCCACATGCAGGCACACACATATGCAATCACACAGACACACACGCAAGGATACACACACATGCACTCACACGGGCACAATTACACAGACACATGCAGGCACACACACACATGCAATCACACGGACACAATTACACAGACACACCCAGGCACACACACACATGCAATCACATGGACACAATTACACAAACACGCAGGGACACACACACGCAATCACACAGACATAATTCCACAGTCACACACAGGCACAAACACACATGCATTCACACAGACACAATTACACAGACACACACACACGTGCAATCACACGGACACAATTACACAGACACACACACACGTGCAATCACACGGACAAAATTACACAACCACCCGCAGGCACACACATACGCAATCGCATGGACACAATTACACAGACAGACACACACATGCAATCACACAGACACAATTACACAGACACGCAGGCACGCACACACGTGAAATGACACGGACACAATTACACAGACACACGCAGGCACACACACATGCAATCACATGGACACAATTACACACATACACATGCAATCGCACGGACACAATTACACAGACACACACAGGCACACACACACATGCAATCACACGGACACAATTATACAGATACACAGGCACGCACACATGCAATCACATACATACAATTACACAGACACACATGCAGGCACACACATACATGCAATCACACGGACACAATTACACAGACACACCCAGGCACACACACATGCAATCACACGGACACAATTACACAGACACACACGCAGGCACATACACACATTCGCAATCACACAGAACACAATTACACAGACACACACAGGCACACACACGCACAATCACACAAACACAATTCCACAGTCACATGCAGGCACACACACACATGCAATCACACGGACACAATTACGCAGACTCACATGCAGGCAAACACACACATGAAATCACACGGACACAATTACACACACACAGATGCAATCATACGTCCACAATTACACAGACACACAGGCAGGCACACACACATGCAATCACATCGACACAATTACACACATACACATGCAATCACACTGACACTATTTCACAGACACGCAGGCTCACACACGCATGCAATCACGCGGTCACAATTACACAGACACACACGCAGGCACACATACGCAATCACACGGACACAATTACAAAGACACACATGCAGGCACACACACACATGCAATCACACGGATACAATTACACAGACACACGCAGGCACACACACACATGCAATCACACGGATACAATTACACAGACACACGCAGGCACACACATATGCAATCACACAGACACAATTACACAGACTCACAGGCACGCACACACGTGAAATGACACGGACACAATTACACAGACACACGCAGGCACACACACATGCAATCACACGGACACAATTACACACATACACATGCAATCACACGGACACAATTACACACATACACATGCAATCACACAGACACAATTACACAGACACACATGCAGGCACACACAAACATGCAATCACACGGACACATTTACACAGACACACACAGGCACACACACACATGCAATCACACGGACACAATTACACAGACACACACGCAGGCACACACACACATACGCAATCACACAAACAATTACACAGACACACACAGGCACACACATATGCAATCACACAGACACACACACAAGGAAATACACACACATGCACTCATATGGACACAATTACAAAGACACACGCAGGCACACACACACAGGCAATTACACGGACACAATTACACAGACACACGCAGGCACACACATATGCAATCACACAGACACACACGCAAGGATATACACACACATGCACTCACATGGACACAATTACAAAGACACACGCAGGCACACACACACATGCAATTACACGGACACAATTACACAGACACACATGCAGGCACATACACACATTCGCAATCACACAGAACACAATTACACAGACACACGCAGGCACACACATATGCAATCACTCAGACACACACGCAAGGATACACACACATGCACTCACATAGACACAATTACACAGACACATGCAGGCACACACACACATACGCAATCACACAAACAATTACACAGACACACACAGGCACACACATATGCAATCACACAGACACACACACAAGGAAATACACACACATGCACTCATATGGACACAATTACAAAGACACACGCAGGCACACACACACAGGCAATTACACGGACACAATTACACAGACACACGCAGGCACACACATATGCAATCACACAGACACACACGCAAGGAAATACACACACATGCACTCATATGGACACAATTACAAAGACACACGCAGGCACATACACACATTCGCAATCACACAGAACACAATTACACAGACACACACAGGCACACACATATGCAATCACTCAGACACACACGCAAGGATACACACACATGCACTCACATAGACACAATTACACAGACACATGCAGGCAATCACACGGACACAATCACACGGACACAATTACACAGACACATGCAGGCACACACACACATGCAATCACACGGACACAATCACACGGACACAATTACACAGACACATGTAGGCACACACACACATGCAATCACACGGACACAATTACACAGACACACCCAGGCACACACACACGCAATCACATGGATACAATTACACAAACACGCAGGGACACACACACGCAATCACACAGACATAATTCCACAGTCACACACAGGCACAAACACACATGCATTCACACAGACACAATTACACAGACACACACACACGTGCAATCACACGGACACAATTACACAGACACACACACACGTGCAATCACACGGACAAAATTACACAGCCATACGCAGGCACACACATACGCAATCGCATGGACACAATTACACAGACAGACACACACATGCAATCACACAGACACAATTACACAGACACACCCAGGCACACACACACATGCAATCACACGGATACAATTACACAGACACACGCAGGCACACACATATGCAATCACACAGACACACACGCAAGGATACACACACATGCACTCACATAGACACAATTACACAGACACATGCAGGCACACACACACATGCAATCACATGGACACAATTACACAGACACACACGCAGGCACACACACACATGCAATCACACGGACACAATTACATAGACACACGCAGGCACACACACACATGCAATCACATGGACACAATTACACAGACACACACGCAGGCACACACAAACATAAAATGACACAGTCACAATTACACACACGCACACATGCAATCACAGACACACACAGACATAATTCCACAGTCACACACAGGCACAAACACACATGCATTCACACAGACACAATTACACAGACACACACACATGTGCAATCACACAGACACAATTACACAGACACACACACACATGCAATCACACGGACACAATTATACAGATACGCAGGCACGCACACATGCAATCACATACAAACAATTACACAGACACATGCAGGCACACACATATGCAATCACACAGACACACACGCAAGGATACACACACATGCACTCACATGGACACAATTACACAGACACACGCAGGCACACACACACACAATCACACGGACACAATTACACAGACACACCCAGGCACACACACACATGCAATCACATGGACACAATTACACAAACACGCAGGGACACACACATGCAATCACACAGACATAATTCCACAGTCACACACAGGCACAAACACACATGCATTCACACAGACACAATTACACAGACACACACACACGTGCAATCACACGGACACAATTACACAGACACACACACACGTGCAATCACACGGACAAAATTACACAACCACACGCAGGCACACACATACGCAATCGCATGGACACAATTACACAGACAGACACACACATGCAGTCACACAGACACAATTACATAGACACGCAGGCACGCACACACGTGAAATGACACGGACACAATTACACAGACACACGCAGGCACACACACATGCAATCACACGGACACAATTACACACATACACATGCAATCACACGGACACAATTACACAGACACACGCAGGCACACACACATGCAATCACACGGACACAATTACACACATACACATGCAATCACACGGACACAATTACACAGACACACGCAGGCACACATACACATGCAATCACACGGACACAATTACACAGACACACGCAGGCACACACACATGCAATCACACGGACACAATTACACACATACACATGCAATCACACGGACACAATTACACAGACACATGCAGGCACACACAAACATGCAATCACACGGACACACATGCAAGGATACACACACATGCACTCACAAAGACACAATTACACAGACACACGCAGGCACACACACACATGCAATCACACGGACACAATTACACAGACACACACGCAGGCACACACACACATGCAATCACACGGACACAATTACATAGACACACACAGGCATACACACACATGAAATCACACAGACACAATTACACAGACACACACACAGGCACACGCACACAAGCAATCACACAGTCACAATTACACACACGCACACATGCAATCACAGACACATGCAATCACACAGACGCAATTACACAGACACACGCAGGCACACACACACATGCAATCACACGGACACAATTATACAGATACGCAGGCACGCACACATGCAATCACATACAAACAATTACACAGACACATGCAGGCACACACATATGCAATCACACAGACACACACGCAAGGATACACACACATGCACTCACATGGACACAATTACACAGACACACGCAGGCACACACACACACAATCACACGGACACAATTACACAGACACACACGCAGGCACACACACACACAATCACACGGACACAATTACACAGACACACCCAGGCACACACACACATGCAATCACATGGACACAATTACACAAACACGCAGGGACACACACACGCAATCACACAGACATAATTCCACAGTCACACACAGGCACAAACACACATGCATTCACACAGACACAATTACACAGACACACACACACATGCAATCACATGGACACAATTACACAGACACACACACACGTGCAATCACACGGACAAAATTACACAACAACATGCAGGCACACACATACGCAATCGCATGGACACAATTACACAGACAGACACACACATGCAATCACACAGACACAATTACACAGACACGCAGGCACGCACACACGTGAAATGACACGGACACAATTACACAGACACACGCAGGCACACACACATGCAATCACACGGACACAATTACACACATACACATGCAATCACACGGACACAATTACACAGACACATGCAGGCACACACAAACATGCAAACACACGGACACATTTACACAGACACACACAGACACACACACACATGCAATCACACGGACACAATTATACAGATACACAGGCACGCACACATGCAATCACATACATACAATTACACAGACACACATGCAGGCATACACAAACATGCAATCACACGAACACAATTACACAGACACACCCAGGCACACACACACGCAATCACACAGACACAATTACACAGACACACGCAGGCACACACACATGCAATCACACGGACACAATTACACAGACACATGCAGGCACACACAAACATGCAATCACACGGACACACATGCAAGGATACACACACATGCACTCACAAAGACACAATTACACAGACACACGCAGGCACACACACACATGCAATCACACGGACACAATTACATAGACACACACAGGCATACACACACATGAAATCACACAGACACAATTACACAGACACACACAGGCACACGCACACAAGCAATCACACAGTCACAATTACACACACGCACACATGCAATCACAGACACATGCAATCACACAGACGCAATTACACAGACACACGCAGGCACACACATATGTAATCACACAGACACACACGCAAGGATACACACACATGCACTCACATGGACACAATTACACAGACACACACAGGCACACACACACACAATCACACGGACACAATTACACAGACACATGCAGGCACACACACACATGCAATCACACGGACACAATTACACAGACACACACAGGCACACACACACACAATCACACGGACACAATTACACAGACACACACAGGCACACACACACATGCAATCACATGGATACAATTACACAAACACGCAGGGACACACACACGCAATCACACAGACATAATTCCACAGTCACACACAGGCACAAACACACATGCATTCACACAGACACAATTACACAGACACACACACACGTGCAATCACACGGACACAATTACACAGACACACACACACGTGCAATCACACGGACAAAATTACACAACCATATGCAGGCAAACACATACGCAATCGCATGGACACAATTATACAGACAGACACACACATGCAATCACACAGACACAATTACACACATACACATGCAATCACATGGACACAATTACACAGACACATGCAGGCACACACAAACATGCAATCACACGGACACATTTACACAGACACACACAGGCACACACAGACATGCAATCACACGGACACAATTACACAGACACACACAGGCACGCACACACGTGAAATGACACGGACACAATTACACAGACACACGCAGGCACACACACATGCAATCACACGGACACAATTACACACATACACATGCAATCACATGGACACAATTACACAGACACATGCAGGCACACACAAACATGCAATCACACGGACACATTTACACAGACACACACAGGCACACACACACATGCAATCACACGGACACAATTATACAGATACACAGGCACGCACACATGCAATCACATACATACAATTACACAGACACACATGCAGGCACACACAAACATGCAATCACACGAACACAATTACACAGACACACCCAGGCACACACACACATGCAATCACACGGACACAATTACACAGTCGCACGCAGGCACACACACACATGAAATCACACAGACACAATTACACAGACACATGCAGGCACACACACACAAGCAATCAAACAGTCACAATTACACACACGCACACACGCAATCACTCGGACACAATTACACAGACACACGTGCAGGCACAATTACACATGCAATCACACGGACACAATTACACAGACACATGCACAGGCACACACACACATACGCAATCACACAGACACAATTACACAGACACACGCAGGCACACACACACAAGCAATCACACAGACACAATTACACAGACACACACATGCAATCACACTGACACAATTACACAGACATACAGGCAGGCACACACACATGCAATCACACTGACACAATTACACAGTCACACACAGGCACACAAACATGAAATCACACGGACACAATTACACAGACATGCAGGCACACACACACATGCAATCACACGGACACAATTACACAGACACACACCCAGGCACACACACACATGCAATCACAGGGATACAATTACACAAACATGCAGGGACACACACACGCAATCACACAGACATAATTCCACAGTCACACACAGGCACAAACACACATGCATTCACACAGACACAATTACACAGACACACACACACGTGCAATCACACGGACAAAATTACACAACCACACGCAGGCACACACATACGCAATCGCACGGACACAATTACACAGACACACACACACGTGCAATCACACGGACAAAATTACACAACCACACGCAGGCACACACATACGCAATCGCATGGACACAATTACACAGACAGACACACACATGCAATCACACAGACACAATTACACAGACACGCAGGCACGCACACACGTGAAATGACACGGACACAATTACACAGACACACGCAGGCACACACACATGCAATCACACGGACACAATTACACACATACACATGCAATCACACGGACACAATTACACAGACACATGCAGGCACACACAAACATGCAATCACACGGACACATTTACACAGACACACACAGGCACACACACACATGCAATCACACGGACACAATTATACAGACACACACGCAGGCACACATACGCAATCACACAGACACAATTACACAGACACACGCAGGCACACACACACACAATCACATGGACACAATTACACAGACACACACA
Source organism: Chiloscyllium plagiosum (assembly GCF_037043375.1). NCBI lineage: Eukaryota > Metazoa > Chordata > Chondrichthyes > Orectolobiformes > Hemiscylliidae > Chiloscyllium > Chiloscyllium plagiosum. The sequence continues at coordinate 75,036,044 of NW_028270165.1, forward strand.
TGAAATCACACGGACACAATTACACAGACATGCAGGCACACACACACGTGCAATCACACTGACACAATTACACAGACACACACAGGCACAAACACATGCAATCACACAAACAATTACACAGACACACACAGGCACACACATATGCAATCACACAGACACACACGCAAGGAAATACACACACATGCACTCATATGGACACAATTACAAAGACACACGCAGGCACACACACACGTGCAATTACACGGACACAATTACACAGACACACGCAGGCACACACATATGCAATCACACAGACACACACGCAAGGATAAACACACACATGCACTCTCATGGACACAATTACAAAGACACACGCAGGCACACACACACATGCAATTACACGGACACAATTACACAGACACACATGCAGGCACATACACACATTCGCAATCACACAGAACACAATTACACAGTCACATGCAGGCACACACACACAAGCAATCACACGGACACAATTACACAGACACGCAGGCTCACACACACACACACACATGCAATCAAGCGGTCACAATTACACAGACACACACGCAGGCACACATACGCAATCACACGGACACAATTACAAAGACACACACGCAGGCACACACACACATGCAATCACATCGCCACAATTACACACATACACATGCAATCACACTGACACTATTACACAGACACGCAGGCTTACACACACACACACACATGCAATCACGCGGTCACAATTACACAGACACACACGCAGGCACACATACGCAATCACATGGACACAATTACAAAGACACACATGCAGGCACACACACACATGCAATCACATGGACACAATTACACAGACACACACGCAGGCACACACACACATGCAATCACACGGACACAATTACATAGACACACGCAGGCATACACACACATGAAATCACACAGACACAATTACACAGACACACACACAGACACACGCACACAAGCAATCACACAGTCACAATTACACACACGCACATACGCAATCACACAAACAATTACACAGACACACACAGGCACACACATATGCAATCACACAGACACACACGCAAGGAAATACACACACATGCACTCATATGGACACAATTACAAAGACACACGCAGGCACACACACACATGCAATTACACGGACACAATTACACAGACACACGCAGGCACACACATATGCAATCACACAGACACACACGCAAGGATATACACACACATGCACTCACATGGACACAATTACAAAGACACACGCAGGCACACACACACATGCAATTACACGGACACAATTACACAGACACACATGCAGGCACATACACACATTCGCAATCACACAGAACACAATTACACAGTCACATGCAGGCACACACACACAAGCAATCACACGGACACAATTACACAGACACGCAGGCTCACACACACACACACACACATGCAATCACGCGGTCACAATTGCACAGACACACACGCAGGCACACATACGCAATCACACGGACACAATTACAAAGACACACACGCAGGCACACACACACATGCAATCACATCGACACAATTACACACATACACATGCAATCACACGGACACAATTACACAGACACACACGCAGGCACACACACACATGCAATCACACGGACACAATTACATAGACACACACAGGCATACACACACATGAAATCACACAGACACAATTACACAGACACACACACAGGCACACACACACAAGCAATCACACAGTCACAATTACACACACGCACACATGCAATCACAGACACAATTACACAGACACACGCAGGCAGACACACACAATCACACAGACACAATTACACAGACACACACGCAGGCGCACACACACATGCAATCACACAGACGCAATTACACAGACACACGCAGGCTCACACACACATGCAATCACACAAACAATTACACAGACACACGCAGGCACACACATATGCAATCATGCAGACACACACGTAAGGATACACACACATGCACTCACATGGACACAATTACACAGACACACGCAGGCACACACACACATGCAATCACACGGACACAATTACACAGACACACCCAGGCACACACACACATGCAATCACATGGACACAATTACACAGACACAGGCAGGCACACACACACAATCACATGGACACAATCACAGACTCACACGCAGGCACACACGCACATGCAATCACACGGATACAATTACACAGACACACACAGGTATACACACACAAGCAATCACACAGACACAATTACACAGACACACACACACATGAAATCACACAGACACAATTACACAGACACACACACAGGCACACGCACACATGCAATCACAGACACAATTACACAGACACACGCAGGCAGACACACACAATCACACAGACACAATTACACAGACACACACAGGCACACACAGACATGCAATCACACGGACACAATTACACAGACACACACAGGCACGCACACACGTGAAATGACACGGACACAATTACACAGACACACGCAGGCACACACACATGCAATCACACGGACACAATTACACACATACACATGCAATCACATGGACACAATTACACAGACACATGCAGGCACACACAAACATGCAATCACACGGACACATTTACACAGACACACACAGGCACACACACACATGCAATCACACGGACACAATTATACAGATACACAGGCACGCACACATGCAATCACATACATACAATTACACAGACACACATGCAGGCACACACAAACATGCAATCACACGAACACAATTACACAGACACACCCAGGCACACACACACATGCAATCACACGGACACAATTACACAGTCGCACGCAGGCACACACACACATGAAATCACACAGACACAATTACACAGACACATGCAGGCACACACACACAAGCAATCAAACAGTCACAATTACACACACGCACACACGCAATCACTCGGACACAATTACACAGACACACGTGCAGGCACAATTACACATGCAATCACACGGACACAATTACACAGACACATGCACAGGCACACACACACATACGCAATCACACAGACACAATTACACAGACACACGCAGGCACACACACACACAATCACACAGACACAATTCCACAGTCACATGCAGGCACACACACACAAGCAATCACACAGACACAATTACACAGACACACACATGCAATCACACTGACACAATTACACAGACCTACAGGCAGGCACACACACATGCAATCACACTGACACAATTACACAGTCACACACAGGCACACAAACATGAAATCACACGGACACAATTACACAGACATGCAGGCACACACACACATGCAATCACATGGATACAATTACACAAACATGCAGGGACACACACACGCAATCACACAGACGTAATTCCACAGTCACACACAGGCACAAACACACATGCATTCACACAGACACAATTACACAGACACACACACACGTGCAATCACACGGACAAAATTACACAACCACACGCAGGCACACACATACGCAATCGCACGGACACAATTACACAGACAGACACACACATGCAATCACACAGACACAATTACACAGACACGCAGGCACGCACACACGTGAAATGACACGGACACAATTACACAGACACACGCAGGCACACACACATGCAATCACACGGACACAATTACACACATACACATGCAATCACACGGACACAATTACACAGACACATGCAGGCACACACAAACATGCAATCACACGGACACATTTACACAGACACACACAGGCACACACACACATGCAATCACACGGACACAATTATACAGACACACACGCAGGCACACATACGCAATCACACAGACACAATTACACAGACACACGCAGGCACACACACACACAATCACACGGACACAATTACACAGACACACACATGAAATCACACGGACACAATTACACAGACATGCAGGCACACACACACGTGCAATCACACTGACACAATTACACAGACACACACAGGCACAAACACATGCAATCACACAAACAATTACACAGACACACACAGGCACACACATATGCAATCACACAGACACACACGCAAGGAAATACACACACATGCACTCATATGGACACAATTACAAACACACACGCAGGCACACACACACGTGCAATTACACGGACACAATTACACAGACACACGCAGGCACACACATATGCAATCACACAGACACACACGCAAGGATAAACACACACATGCACTCTCATGGACACAATTACAAAGACACACGCAGGCACACACACACATGCAATTACACGGACACAATTACACAGACACACATGCAGGCACATACACACATTCGCAATCACACAGAACACAATTACACAGTCACATGCAGGCACACACACACAAGCAATCACACGGACACAATTACACAGACACGCAGGCTCACACACACACACACACATGCAATCAAGCGGTCACAATTACACAGACACACACGCAGGCACACATACGCAATCACACGGACACAATTACAAAGACACACACGCAGGCACACACACACATGCAATCACATCGCCACAATTACACACATACACATGCAATCACACTGACACTATTACACAGACACGCAGGCTTACACACACACACACACATGCAATCACGCGGTCACAATTACACAGACACACACGCAGGCACACATACGCAATCACATGGACACAATTACAAAGACACACATGCAGGCACACACACACATGCAATCACACGGACACAATTACACAGACACACACGCAGGCACACATACGCAATCACATGGACACAATTACAAAGACACACATGCAGGCACACACACACATGCAATCACATGGACACAATTACACAGACACACACGCAGGCACACACACACATGCAATCACACGGACACAATTACATAGACACACGCAGGCATACACACACATGAAATCACACAGACACAATTACACAGACACACACACAGACACACGCACACAAGCAATCACACAGTCACAATTACACACACGCACATACGCAATCACACAAACAATTACACAGACACACACAGGCACACACATATGCAATCACACAGACACACACGCAAGGAAATACACACACATGCACTCATATGGACACAATTACAAAGACACACGCAGGCACACACACACATGCAATTACACGGACACAATTACACAGACACACGCAGGCACACACATATGCAATCACACAGACACACACGCAAGGATATACACACACATGCACTCACATGGACACAATTACAAAGACACACGCAGGCACACACACACATGCAATTACACGGACACAATTACACAGACACACATGCAGGCACATAGACACATTCGCAATCACACAGAACACAATTACACAGTCACATGCAGGCACACACACACAAGCAATCACACGGACACAATTACACAGACACGCAGGCTCACACACACACACACACATGCAATCACGCGGTCACAATTGCACAGACACACACGCAGGCACACATACGCAATCACACGGACACAATTACAAAGACACACACGCAGGAACACACACACATGCAATCACATCGACACAATTACACACATACACATGCAATCACACTGACACTATTACACAGACACGCAGGCTTACACACACACACACACATGAAATCACGCGGTCACAATTACACAGGCACACACGCAGGCACACATACGCAATCACATGGACACAATTACAAAGACACACATGCAGGCACACACACACATGCAATCACACGGACACAATTACACAGACACACACGCAGGCACACACACACATGCAATCACACGGACACAATTACATAGACACACGCAGGCATACACACACATGAAATCACACAGACACAATTACACAGACACACACACAGACACACGCACACAAGCAATCACACAGTCACAATTACACATGCAGGCACACATGCAATCACAGACACAATTACACAGACACACGCAGGCAGACACACACAATCACACAGACACAATTACACAGACACACACGCAGGCGCACACACACATGCAATCACACAGACGCAATTACACAGACACACGCAGGCTCACACACACATGCAATCACACAAACAATTACACAGACACACGCAGGCACACACATATGCAATCATGCAGACACACACGTAAGGATACACACACATGCACTCACATGGACACAATTACACAGACACACGCAGGCACACACACACATGCAATCACACGGACACAATTACACAGACACACCCAGGCACACACACACATGCAATCACATGGACACAATTACACAGACACAGGCAGGCACACACACACAATCACATGGACACAATCACAGACTCACACGCAGGCACACACGCACATGCAATCACACGGATACAATTACACAGACACACACAGGTATACACACACAAGCAATCACACAGACACAATTACACAGACACACACACACATGAAATCACACAGACACAATTACACAGACACACACACAGGCACACGCACACATGCAATCACAGACACAATTACACAGACACACGCAGGCAGACACACACAATCACACAGACACAATTACACAGACACACACAAAGGCACACACACACATGCAATCACACAGACGCAATTACACAGACACACGCAGGCACACACACACATGCAATCACACAAACAATTACACAGACACACGCAGGCACACACACACATGCAATCACACAGACACACACGCAAGGATACACACACATGCACTCACATGGACACAATTACACAGACACACGCAGGCAGACACACACAATCACACAGACACAATTACACAGACACACACAAAGGCACACACACACATGCAATCACACAGACGCAATTACACAGACACACGCAGGCACACACACACATGCAATCACACAAACAATTACACAGACACACGCAGGCACACACACACATGCAATCACACAGACACACACGCAAGGATACACACACATGCAATCACACGGACACAATTACACAGACACATGCAGGCACACACACACATGCAATCACACGGACACAATTACACAGACACACACCCAGGCACACACACACATGCAATCACATGGATACAATTACACAAACACGCAGGGACACACACACGCAATCACACAGACATAATTCCACAGTCACACACAGGCACAAACACACATGCATTCACACAGACACAATTACACAGACACATGCAGGCACACACACACATGCAATCACACAGAACACAATTACACAGACACACGCAGGCACACACATATGCAATCACACAGACACACACGCAAGGATACACACACATGCACTCACATCGACACAATTACACAGACACATGCAGGCACACTCACGGACACAATCACACGGACACAATTACACAGACACATGCAGGCACACACACACATGCAATCACACGGACACAATTACACACATACACATGCAATCACACGGACACAATTACACAGACACACACAGGCACACACACACATGCAATCACACGGACACAATTATACAGATACACAGGCACGCACACATGCAATCACATACATACAATTACACAGACACACATGCAGGCACACACAAACATGCAATCACACGGACACAATTACACAGACACATGCAGGCACACACACACATGCAATCACACGGACACAATTACACAGACACACACGCAGGCACATACACACATTCGCAATCACACAGAACACAATTACACAGACACACACAGGCACACACACACACAATCACACAAACACAATTCCACAGTCACATGCAGGCACACACACACAAGCAATCACACAGACACAATTACACAGACACACACGCAGGCACATACACACATTCGCAATCACACAGAACACAATTACACAGACACACACAGGCACACACACACACAATCACACAAACACAATTCCACAGTCACATGCAGGCACACACACACAAGCAATCACACGGACACAATTACACAGACGCACACACACATGCAATCACACGGACACAATTACGCAGACTCACATGCAGGCAAACACACACATGAAATCACACGGACACAATTACACACGCACAGATGCAATCATACGTCCACAATTACACAGACACACAGGCAGGCACACACACATGCAATCACATCGACACAATTACACACATACACATGCAATCACACTGACACTATTACACAGACACACAGGCTCACACACACACACACACACATGCAATCACGCGGTCACAATTACACAGACACACACGCAGGCACACATACGCAATCACACGGACACAATTACAAAGACACACATGCAGGCACACACACACATGCAATCACACGGATACAATTACACAGACACACGCAGGCACACACACACATGCAATCACACGGATACAATTACACAGACACACGCAGGCACACACATATGCAATCACACAGACACAATTACACAGACTCACAGGCACGCACACACGTGAAATGACACGGACACAATTACACAGACACACGCAGGCACACACACATGCAATCACACGGACACAATTACACACATACACATGCAATCACACGGACACAATTACACACATACACATGCAATCACACAGACACAATTACACAGACACACACGCAGGCACACACAAACATGCAATCACACGGACACATTTACACAGACACACACAGGCACACACACACATTCGCAATCACACTGAACACAATTACAAAGACACACGCAGGCACACACACACATGCAATTACACGGACACAATTACACAGACACACATGCAGGCACATACACACATTCGCAATCACACAGAACACAATTACACAGACACACGCAGGCACACACATATGCAATCACACAGACACACACGCAAGGATACACACACATGCACTCACATCGACACAATTACACAGACACATGCAGGCACACTCACGGACACAATCACACGGACACAATTACACAGACACATGCAGGCACACACACACATGCAATCACACGGACACAATTACACAGACACATGCAGGCACACACACACATGCAATCACACGGACACAATTACACAGACACACCCAGGCACACACACACATGCAATCACATGGATACAATTACACAAACACGCAGGGACACACACACGCAATCACACAGACATAATTCCACAGTCACACACAGGCACACACAGGCACAAACACACATGCATTCACACAGACACAATTACACAGACACACACACACATACGCAATCGCATGGACACAATTACACAGACAGACACACACATGCAATCACACAGACACAATTACACAGACACATGCAGGCACACACAAACATGCAATCACACGGACACATTTACACAGACACACACAGGCACACACACACATGCAATCACACGGACACAATTATACAGATACACAGGCACGCAATTACACAGACACACATGCAGGCACACACACACATGCAATCACACGGACACAATTACATAGACACACGCAGGCACACACACACATGCAATCACACTGACACAATTACACTGACACACGCAGGCACACACACACATGCAATCACACTGACACAATTACACAGTCGCACGCAGGCACACACACACATGAAATCACACAGACACAATTACACAGACACACGCAGGCACACACACACAAGCAATCAAACAGTCACAATTACACACACGCACACACGCAATCACACGGACACAATTACACAGACACACACAGGCACACACAGATGAAATCACACGGACACAATTACACAGACATGCAGGCACACACACACATGCAATCACATGGACACAATTACACAGACACACGCAGGCACACACGCACATGCAATCACATGGACACAATTACACAGACACACTCAGGCACACACACACAATCACACAGACACAATTACACAGTCACATGCAGGCACACACACACAAGCAATCACACGGACACAATTACACAGACACACACATGCAATCACACTGACACAATCACACAGACATACAGGCAGGCACACACAATGCACTCACATGGACACAATTACACAGACACACGCAGGCACACACACACATGCAATTACACGGACACAATTACACAGACACACGCAGGCACACACACACACGCAATCAAACAGACACAATTACACAGACACAATTACACAGACACACGCAGGCACACACACACACGCAATCACACAGACACAATTACACAGACACACACAGGCACACACACACACAATCACACAGACACAATTCCACAGTCACATGCAGGCACACACACACATGAAATCACACGGACACAATTACACACACACACACACACACATGCAATCACGTGGTCACAATTACACAGACACACACGCAGGCACACACACACATGCAATCACACGGATACAATTACACAGACACACGCAGGCACACACATATGCAATCACACGGACACAATTACACAGACTCACAGGCAGGCACACACACACATGCAATCACACGGATACAATTACACGGACACACGCAGGCACACACACACATGCAATCACACGGATACAATTACACGGACACACGCAGGCACACACACACATGCAATCACACGGATACAATTACACAGACACACGCAGGCACACACATATGCAATCACACAGACACACACGCAAGGATACACACACATGCACTCACATCGACACAATTACACAGACACACGCAGGCACACACACACATGCAATCACACGGACACAATTACACAGACACACACGCAGGCACACACACACACATGCAATCACACGGACACAATTACATAGACACACACGCAGGCACACGCACACAAGCAATCACACAGTCACAATTACACACACACGCACATGCAATCACAGACACAATTACACAGACACACGCAGGCAGACACACACAATCAAACAGACACAATTACACAGACACACACGCAGGCACACACACAGACGCAATCACACAGACGCAATTACACAGACACACGCAGGCACACACATATGCAATCATACAGACATACACGCAAGAATACACACACATGCACTCACATGGACACAATTACACAGTCGCACGCAGGCACACACACACATGAAATCACACAGACACAATTACACAGACACACGCAGGCACACACACACAAGCAATCAAACAGTCACAATTACACACACGCACACACGCAATCACACGGACACAATTACACAGACACACACAGGCACACACAGATGAAATCACACGGACACAATTACACAGACATGCAGGCACACACACACATGCAATCACACGGACACAATTACACAGACACACGCAGGCACACAAGCACATGCAATCACATGGACACAATTACACAGACACACACGCAGGCACACACACACATATGCAATCACACAGACACAATTACACAGACACACTCAGGCACACACACACAATCACACAGACACAATTACACAGTCACATGCAGGCACACACACACAAGCAATCACACGGACACAATTACACAGACACACACATGCAATCACACTGACACAATCACACAGACATACAGGCAGGCACACACACATGCACTCACATGGACACAATTACACAGACACACGCAGGCACACACACACATGCAATCACACGGATATAATTACACAGACACACGCAGGCACACACATATGCAATCACACGGACACAATTACACAGACTCACAGGCAGGCACACACACACATGCAATCACACGGATACAATTACACAGACACACGCAGACACACACACACATGCAATCACACGGATACAATTACACGGACACACGCAGGCACACACACACATGCAATCACACGGATACAATTACACAGACACACGCAGGCACACACATATGCAATCACACAGACACACACGCAAGGATACACACACATGCACTCACATCGACACAATTACACAGACACACGCAGGCACATACACACATGCAATCACACGGACACAATTACACAGACACACACGCAGGCACACACACACATGCAATCACACGGACACAATTACACAGACTCACAGGCAGGCACACACACATGCAATCACACGGATACAATTACATAGACACACACGCAGGCACACGCACACAAGCAATCACACAGTCACAATTACACACACACGCACATGCAATCACAGACACAATTACACAGACACACGCAGGCAGACACACACAATCAAACAGACACAATTACACAGACACACACGCAGGCACACACACACATGCAATCACACAGACGCAATTACACAGACACACGCAGGCACACACATATGCAATCATACAGACACACACGCAAGAATACACACACATGCACTCACATGGACACAATTACACAGACACACACGCAGGCGCACACACACACAATCACACGGACACAATTACACAGACACATGCAGGCACACACATACACACGCAATCACACGGACACAATTACACAGACACACGCAGGCACACACACACATGCAATCACACGGATACAATTACACAGACACACGCAGGCATATACACACAAGCAATCACACGGACACAATTACACAGGCACTGTCCCTGTGTGTGTGTGTGTGTATATATATAGGTGTTAGTGTGTCCCTCTGTGTATTTCTGTGTGTGTGTAGGTATTAATGTGTCCCCGTGTGTGTGTATGTAGGTGTCAGTGTGTCCCTCTGTGTGTGTGTAGGTGTTAGTGTGTCCATGTGTGTGTATATATATATATGTTTTAGTGTGTCCCTCTGTGTATATCTGTGTGCTTGCGTGTGTAGGTGTTGGTGTGTCCCTGTGTGTGTATGTGTTAGTGTGTCCCTGTGTGTGTGTGTGTTGGTGTTAGTGTGTTCCTGTGTGTGTGTGTGTTGGTGTTAGTGTGTCCCTGTGTGTGTGTGTGTTGGTGTTAGTGTGTTCCTGTGCATGTGTATAGGTGTTTGTATGTCCCTCTGTGTATATCGGCGTGTGTGTCGGTGTTAGTGTGTCCCTCTGTGTATATCTGTGCGTGTGTATAGGTGTTAGAGTATCCCTCTGTGTGTGTGTATAAGTGATAGTGTGTCCCTCTGTGTATATGTGTGTCCCTCTGTATATATGTGTGTCCCTGTGTGTGTGTAGGTGTTAGTGTGCCCCATATGTGTGTGTATAGGTGTAAGTGTGTCCCTCTGTGTATATCTCTGTGTGTGTCTGTAGGTGTTAGTGTGTCCCTCTGTGTGTTTCTGTTAGTGTGTCCCTGCGTGTGTGTATAGGTGTTAGTGTGTCCCTGTGTGTGTGTGTGTGTATATATGTGTTAGTGTGTCCCTCTGTGTATATCTGTGTGTAGGTGTTAGTGTGTCCCTCTGTGTATATGTGTGTGTGTAGGTGTTAGTGTGTCCCTCTGTGTATATCTGTGTGTGTGTAGGTGTTAGTGTGTCACTCTGTGTATATCTGTATGTGTGTAGGTGTTAGCATGTCCCTCTGTGTATGTGTGTCCCTGTGTGCGTGTGTGTGTGTAGGTGTTAGTGTGTCCCTCTGTGTATATCTGTGTGTGTGTAGGTGTTAGTGTGTCCCTCTGTGTATATCTGTGTGTGTGTAGGTGTTAGTGTGTCCCTCTGTGTATATGTGTGTCCCTGTGTGTATGTGTCTAGGTGTTAGTGTGTCCCTGTGTGTATGTGTCTATAGGTGTTAGTGTGTTTGTCTGTGTATATCTGTGTGTGTGTAGGTTTTAGTGTATCCCTCTGTGTATATGTGTGTCCCTGTGTTTGTGTAGGTGTTAGTGTGCCCTGTGTGTGTGTAGGTGTTAGTGTGTCCGTGTAGGTGTTAGTGTGTCCCTCTGTGTATATCTGTGTGTGTGTGTGTGTGTAGGTGTTAGTCTGTCCCTGTGTGTGCATGTGTAGGTGTTAGTGTGTGTGTGTGTGTGTGTGTGTGTATAGGTGTTAGTGTGTCCCTATGTGTATATCTGTCTCCCTGTGTGTAGGTGTTAGTGTGTCCCTGTATGTGTGTGTGTGTGTGTGTAGGTGTTAGTGTGTCCCTGTGTGTGTAGGTGTTAGTGTGTCCCTCTGTGTGTGTAGGTGTTATTGTGTACCTGTGTGTGTGTATATGTGTTAGTTTGTCCCTCTGTGAATATCTGTGTGTGTGTGTGTGTGTGTGTGTGTGTGTGTGTGTGTAGGTATTAGTGTGTCCCTGTGTGTGTGTGTGTTTAGGTGTTAACATGTCCCTCTGTGTATATCTGTTGTGTGTGTGTGTGTGTGTGCGCGCAGCATTAGTGTGTTCCTCTGCATATATGTGTGTGTGTGTGTGTGTGTGTGTGTGCAGATGTTAGCATGTCCCTCTGTGTATCTCTCTTTTTGTCTGTGTGTGCGCGCAGTGTTAGTGTGTTCCTCTGTGTATATGTGTGTGTGTGTGCAGGTGTTAGCATGTCTCTCTGTGTATACGTGTGTGTGCAGGTGGTAGCATATCCCGCTGTGTATATCCCTTTGTGTGTGTGTGTGTGTGTGTGTCAGCGCACGTGGTGTTAGCGTGTTCCTCTGTGTATAAGTATGTGTTTGTTAGCATATCCCACTGTGTATATCTGTGTGTTTGTGTGTGTGTATGCAAGTGTTAGCATGTCCCTCTGTGTATATCTGTGTGTGTGTGTGCAGGTGTTCGTGTGTCCATTTGTGTATATCTGTGTGTGTATATGTGTGTCTGTAAGGAGGTGTTAGCATATCCCTGTGTGTGTGTGTGTGTGTGTGTGTGCAGGTGTTAGTGTGTCCCTCTGTGTATATGTGTGTGTGTGTGTGTGTGTGTGCAGGTGTTAGTGTGTCCCTGTGTGTGTGTTTAGGTGTTCTTGTGTCCCTGTGTGTGTGTGTACAGGTGTTAGTGGGTCCCTGTGTGTGTGTGTGTATAGGTGTCGCTCTGTGTATATGTGTGTCCCTGTGTGTGTGTGTGTATAGGTGTTAGTGTGTCCCTGTATATGTAGGTGTTAGTGTGTCCCTGTATGTGCATGTGTAGGTGTTAGTGTGTCCCGGTGTGTATGTGTGTGTGTCAGTGTTAGTGTGTCCCTATGTGTATATCTGAGTCCCTGTTTGTGTGTATAGGTGTTAGTGGTCCTTCTGTGTATATCTGTGTGTCGGTGTTAGTGTGTTCCTGTGTGTGTGTGTGTAGGTGTTAGTGTGTCCTGTGAGTGTGTGTATGTAGGTGTTCGTGTGTCCTTCTGTGTGTATCTTTGTGTGTGTGTGTGTAGGTGTTAGTGTGTCCCTGTGTGTGTGTATGTTGGTGATGGTGTGTCCCTCTGTGTATATCTTTGTGTGTCTGTGTAGGTGTTAGTGTGTCCCTGTGTGTGTGTAGATGTTAGTGTGTGTCTCTAGGTGTTAGTGTGTCCCTCTGTGTATATCTTTGTGTGTGTGTGTGTGTGTGTGTGAGTGTAGGTGTTAGTGTGTCCCTGTGTGTGTGTAGATGTTAGTGTGTGTCTCTAGGTGTTAGTGTGTCCCTGTGTGTGTGTGTGTGTGTGTGTAGGAGTCAGTGTGTCCCTGTCTGTGTGTGTAGTTGTTAGTGTGTCCCTGTGTGTGTGTGTGTGTGTGTGTGTGTTGGTCTTAGTGTGTCTGTGTGTGTGTGTGTGTGTGTGTGTGTGTGTATAGATTTTATTGTGTCCCTGTGTGTGTGTATAGATGTTAGTGTGTTCCTGTGTGTGTGTGCTACTGTGTCCCTGTGTCTGTGTGTAGGTGTTAGTGTGTCCCTGTGTGTGTGTGTATAGGTGTTAGTGTGTTCCTGTGTGTGTATGTGTAGGTGTTAGTGTGTGCCTGTGTGTATGTGTGTGTAGGTGTTAGTGTGTCCCTCTGTGTATATCTGTGTGTGTGTGTAGGTGTTAGTGTGTCCCTCTGTGTATATCTGTGTGTCTGCGAAGGTGTTAGTGTGTCCCTGTGTGTGTGTAGGTGTTAGTGTGCCCCTGTGTGTGTATAGGTGTTAATGTGTCCATCTGTGTATATCTGTGTGAGTGTGTGTGTGTGTGTATAGGTGTTAGTGTGTCCCTATGTATATGTATTTTTCCCTGTGTGTGTGTGTGTGTGTAGGTGTTAGTCTGTCCCTGTGTGTGTGTGTAGGTGTTAGTGTGTCCCTGTGTGTGTGTGTGTGTATGTGTAGGTGTTAGTGTGTCCCTGTGTGTGTATATGTGTTAGTGTGTCCCTCTGTGTATATCTGTGTGCGTGCAGGTGTTAGCATGTCCCACTGTATATATCTGTGTGTTTGTGCAGGTGTTAGTGTGTCCCTCTGTGTATATCTGTGTGTCCCTCTGTGTATACCTGTGTGTGTGTGTGCAGGTGTTAGTGTTCCCTCTGTGTATATGTGTGTTTGTGTGCAGGTGTCAGCATATCCCTCTGTGTATATCTCTGTGTGTGTGTATAGGTGTTAATGTGTCCCTCTGTGTATATCTGTGTGAGTGTCTGTGTATAGGTGTTAGCATGTCCCTCTGTGTATATCTGTGTGTGTGTGTGTGTCCGCGCGCGCGGTGTTGGTGTGTTCCACTGTGTATATGTGTGTCTGTGTGCAGATGTTAGCATGTCCCTCTGTGTATAAGTGTGTGTGAAGGTGTTAGCATATCCCGCTGTGTATATCTCTTTGTGTGTGTGTGTGTGCGTGTGCAGGTGATAGCATGTCCCTCTGTATATATATGTGTGTGTGTGGTGTTAGCATGTCCCTTTTTGTATATCCGTGTGTGTGTGCGCAGGTGTTCGTGTGTCCCTGTGTATATCTGTGTGTGTTCGTGTGTGCACAGGTGTTAGTGAGTCCCTCTGTGTATATCTGTGTGTGTGTGTGTAGGTGTTAGCATGTCCCTCTGTGTATATCTGTGCGTGTGTGTGTGTAGGTGTTAGTGTGTCCCTCAGTGTATATGTGTGTGTGTGGGTATTAATGTATCCCTGTGTGTGTGAAGGTGTTAGTGTGTCCGTGTGTGTGTGTGTATAGGTGTTATCATGTCCCTTGTGTATATCTGTGTGTGTGTGTGTGTGTGTGAATATGTGTTAGCATGTCCGTCTGTGTATGTGTGTGTGTGTGTAGGTGTTCTTGTGTCCCTGTGTGTGTGTGTATAGGTGTCAGTGGGTCCCTGTGTGTGTGTGTGTGTGTGTGTGTATAGGTGTGTGTGTATAGGTGTTAGTGTGTCCCTGTATATGTAGGTGTTAGTGTGTCCCTGTATGTGCATGTGTAGGTGTTAGTGTGTCCCGGTGTGTGTGTATAGGTGTTAGTGTGTCCCTATGTGTATATCTGTGTCCCTGTTTGTGTGTTCCTGTGTGTGTGTGTGTGTGTGTAGGTGTTAGTGTGTCCTGTGAGTGTGTGTATGTAGGTGTTCATGTGTCCTTCTGTGTGTATCTGTGTGAGTGTGTGTGTGTGTATAGGTGTTAGTGTGTCCCTATGTATATGTCTGTTTCCCTGTGTGTGTGTGTGTAGGTGTTAGTGTGTCCCTGTATATGTAGGTGTTAGTGTGTCCCTGTATGTGCATGTGTAGGTGTTAGTGTGTCCCGGTGTGTATGTGTGTATAGGTGTTAGTGTGTCCCTATGTGTATATCTGTGTCGCTGTTTGTGTGTATAGGTGTTAGTGGTCCCTATGTGTATATCTGTGTGTCGGTGTTAGTGTGTTCCTGTGTGTGTGTGTGTGTGTGTGTAGGTGTTAGTGTGTCCTGTGAGTGTGTGTATGTAGGTGTTCATGTGTCCTTCTGTGTGTATCTGTGTGAGTGTGTGTGTGTGTATAGGTGTTAGTGTGGCCCTATGTATATGTCTGTTTCCCTGTGTGTGTGTGTGTGTGTGTAGGTGTTAGTGTGTCCCTGTGTGTGTGTATGTAGGTGATGGTGTGTCCCTCTGTGTATATCTTTGTGTGTGTGTGTAGGTGTTAGTGTGTCCCTGTGTGTGTGTAGATGTTAGTGTGTGTCTCTAGGTGTTAGTGTGTCCCTCTGTGTATATCTTTGTGTGTGTGTGTGAGTGTAGGTGTTAGTGTGTCCATGTGTGTGTGTAGGTGTTAGTGTGTCCCTGTGTGTGTGTGTGTGTGTGTGTAGATGTTAGTGTGTGTCTCTAGGTGTTAGTGTGTCCCTGTGTGTGTGTGTGTAGGTATTAGTGTGTCCCTGTATGTGTGTGTGTGTGTAGGAGTCAGTGTGTCCCTGTCTGTGTGTGTAGTTGTTAGTGTGTCCCTGTGTGTGTGTTTGTGTGTATAGGTGTTATGTGTGTCCCTGTGTGTGTGTGTGTGTTGGTCTTAGTGTGTCCCTGTGTGTGTGTGTGTATAGGTGTTATTGTGTCCCTGTGTGTGTGTGTGTGTGTAGGTGTTAGTGTGTCCCTGTGTGTGTGTGTGTGTATAAGTGTTGTTGTGTCCCTGTGTATGTGTATAGGTGTTAGTGTGTCCCTCTGTGTGTGTGTGTGTGTGTATAGGTGTTAGTGTGTCCCTCTTGTGTGTGTGTGTGTGTGTAGGTGATAGTGTGTCCCTCTGTGTATATCTGTGTCCCTGTGTGTGCGTAGGTGTTAGTGTGTCCCTGTGTGTGTGTATATGTGTTTGTGTGTCCCTCTGTGGAGATCTGTGTGTGTGTGTGTGGCTGCATAGGTGTTAGTGTGTCCCTGTGTGTGTGTAGGTGTTAGTGTGCCCCTGTGTGTGTGTGTAGGTGTTAATGTGTCCCTCTGTGTATATCTGTGTGAGTGTGTGTGTGTATAGGTGTTAGCATGTCCCTCTGTGTATATCTGTGTGTGTGTGTGTGTGTGTCCCTCTGTGTATATCTGTTGTGTGTGTGTGTGTGCACGCACGGTGTTAGTGTGTTCCTCTGTGTATATCTGTGTGTGTGTGTGCAGGTGTTAGCATATCCCGCTGTGTATATCTCTTTGTGTGTGTGTGTGGACGTGCGTGTGCAGGTGATAGCATGTCCCTCAGTGTATATCCGTTTGTGTGTGTTTAGGTGTTAGTGTGTCCCTCTGTGTATATCTGTGTGTCCCTCTGTGTATATCTGTGTGTGTGCAGCTGTTAGCATGTCCCTCTGTGTATATCTGTGTGTGTGTGCAGGTGTTATTGTGTCTCTCTGTGTATATCTGTGTGCGCACACACACACACACACACACACACACAACAGATGTACACAGCAAGGAGGGGACATGAAAGGTCCTTAGTTGGTAGGATTAGGGAAAACCCTAAGGCTTTCTATAGGTATGTCAGGAATAAAAGAATGACTAGGGTAGGAATAGGTCCAGTCAAGGATAGTAGTGGGAAGTTGCGTGTGGAGGCTGAAGAGATTGGGGAGACACTGAATGAATACTTTTCGTCAGTATTTACTCAGGAACAGGACATTGTTGCCGATGTGAGTATTGAGTCACAATTAATTAGAATGGATGGCTTTGAGGTATGTGGGGAAGAGGTTTTGGAAATTCTGGAAAGGGTGAGATTAGATAAGTGCCCTGGGCCTGATGGCATTTATCCTAGGATTCTCTGGGAAGCAAGGGAGGAGATTGCAGAGCCATTGGCCTTGATTTTTATGTCCTCGTTGTCTACAGGAATAGTGCCAGAAGACTGGAGGCTAGCAAATGTGGTTCCCTTGTTCAAGAAGGGGAGTAGGGATAACCCTAGTAACTATAGGCCGGTGAGTCTCCCTTCTGTTGTGGGCAAAGTCTTAGAGAGAATTGTAAGGGATAGGATTTATGAACATCTGGATAAGAATAATGTGATCAAGGATAGTCAGCATGGTTTTGTGAAGGGCAGGTCGTGCCTCACAAACCTTTTTGAATTCTTTGAGAAGGTGAATAAGGAGGTGGACGAGGGTAAAGCGGTAGATGTGGTGTATATGGATTTTAGTAAGGCGTTTGATAAGGTTCCCCATGGTAGGCTACTGCAGAAAATACGGAGATATGGCATTGAGGGTGAGTTGGAGGTTTGGATTAGGAATTGGCTGGATGGAAGAAGGCAGAGGGTAGTAGTTGATGGTAAAGGTTCATCTTGGAGTGCAGTTACTAGCGGTGTTCCGCAAGGATCTGTTTTGGGACCATTGCTGTTTGTCATTTTTATAAATGACCTGGAAGAGGGGTTAGAAGGTTGGGTGAGCAAGTTTGCGGATGATACGAAAGTCGGAGGAGTTGTAGACAGTGAGGAAGGATGTGGCAGGTTACAGCGGGATATAGATAAGCTGCAGAGCTGGGCAGAAAGGTGGCAAATGGAGTTCAATGTAGCTAAGTGTGAGGTGATTCACTTTGGTAAGAGTAACAAAAAGATGGGGTACTGGGCTAATGGTCGGATACTTGGTAGTGTGGATGAGCAGAGGGATCTTGGTGTCCATGTACACAGATCTCTGTGTGTGTGTGTAAGTGTTAGTGTGTCCCTGTGTGTGTGTATGTAGGTGATGGTGTGTCCCTCTGTGTATATCTTTGTGTGTGTGTGTAGGTGTTAGTGTGTCCCTATGTGTGTGTAGATGTTAGTGTGTGTCTCTAGGTGTTAGTGTGTCCCTATGTGTATATCTTTGTGTGTGTGTGTGTGTGTGTGTAGGTGTTAGTGTGTCCATGTGTGTGTGTGTAGGTGTTAGTGTGTCCCTGTGTGTGTGTAGATGTTAGTGTGTGTCTCTAGGTGTTAGTGTGTCCCTGTGTGTGTGTGTGTGTATGTAGGTATTAGTGTGTCCCTGTATGTGTGTGTGTGTAGGAGTCAGTGTGTCCCTGCCTGTGTCTGTAGTTGTCAGTGTGTCCGTGTGTGTGTGTGTGTGTATAGGTGTTATGTGTGTGCCTGTGTGTATGTGTGTGTAGGTGTTAGTGTGTCCCTCTATTTATATCTGTGTGTGTGTGTGTGTGTCTGTGTGTATGTAGGTGTTAGTGTGTGCCTCTGTGTATATCTGTGTGTGTGTGTGTCTGCGTAGGTGTTAGTGTGTCCCTGTGTGTGTAGGCGATAGTGTGTGTGTGTGTATAGGTGTTAGTGTGTCCCTGTGTGTGTGTAGGTGTTAGTGTGCCCCTGTGTGTGTGTATAGGTGTTAATGTGTCCCTCTGTGTATATCTGTGTGTGTGTGTATAGGTGTTAGCATGTCCCTCTGTGTATATATGTGTGTGTATGAGTGTGTGTGTGCAGGTGTTAGCATGTCCCTCTGTGTATATCTATGTGTGTGTGTGTAGGAGTTAGAGTGTCCCTCTGTGTATATCTGTGTGTGTGTGTGTGTGTGTAGGTGTTCTTGTGTCCTTGTGTGTGTGTGTGTGTGTGTGTGTGTGTATAGGTGTTGCTCTGTGTATATGTGTGTTCCTGTGTGTGTGTGTGTGTGTGTGTATAGGTGTTAGTGTGTCCCTGTATGTGTAGGTGTTAGTGTGTCCCTGTATGTGCATGTGTAGGTGTTAGTGTGTCCCGGTGTGTATGTGTGTGTGTGTGTGTATAGGTATTAGTATGTCCCTATGTGTATATCTGTGTCCCTGTTTGTGTGTATAGGTGTTAGTGTGTCCCTCTGTGTCCCTCTGTGTATATCTGTGTGTCGGTGTTAGTGTGTTCCTGTGTGTGTGTGTGTGTGTAGGTGTTAGTGTGTCCTGTGAGTGTGTGTGTATAGGTGTTCGTGTGTCCTTCTGTGTGTATCTTTGTGTGTGTGTGTAGGTGTTAGTGTGTCCCTGTGTGTGTGTGTAGGTGTTAGTGTGTCCCTGTGTGTGTGTGTGTAGGTGTTAGTGTATCCCTGTTTGTGTATGTGTGTGTGTGTCTATAGGTGTTAGTGTGTCCCTCTGTGTATATCTGTGTCCCTGTATGTATGTGTAGGTGTTAGTGTGTCCCTGTGTGTGTGTAGGTGTTAGTGTGTCCCTGTATGTATGTGTAGGTGTTAGTGTGCCCCTGTGTGTGTAGGTGTTATTGTGTCCCTGTGTTTGTGTATATGTGTTAGTGAGTCCCTCTGTATATATCTGTGTGTGTGTGTAGGTGTTAGTGTGTCCCTGTGTGTGTGTGTATAAGTGTTGGTGTGTCCCTGTGTATGTGTATAGGTGTTAGTGTGTCCCTCTGTGTATGTCTGTGTGTGTGTGTGTGTGTGTGTGTGTATAGGTGTTAGTGTGTCCCTCTGTGTGTGTGTGTGTGTGTGTAGGTGTTAGTGTGTCCCTCTGTGTGTGTGTGTGTGTGTGTAGGTGATAGTGTGTCCCTCTGTGTATATCTGTGTCCCTGTGTGTGCGTAGGTGTTAGTGTGTCCCTGTGTGTGTGTATACGTGTTTGTGTGTCCCTCTGTGTATATCTGTGTGTGTGTGTGTCTGCGTTGGTGTTAGTATGTCCCTGTGTGTGTGTGTAGGCGATAGTGTGTCCCTGTGTGTGTGTTTGTGTGTGTATATAGGTGTTAGTGTATCCCTGTGTGTGTGTAGGTGTTAGTGTGCCCCGTGTGTGTGTATAGGTGTTAATGTGTCCCTCTGTGTATATCTGTGTGTGTGTGTGTGTGTGATGTAGAAGCAGATGTCAAACCGAGGTGCTGCGGTGCCACATGTGGTGATGGGGTGTAACTGCAGCGTGACATGTTTACATAGGGAGGTCAGCTCCCTCCTCATTCTACACAGAGAGGTGGGTACAAGCAGAGCGGTAATTGACAATGTCTGACAAAGAAAGGGTGCACAGAAGTAATTTACTGTTTGCAACTTTTCAGATGGATGTGGGATTGAAAAGTGTGGTGGTGGAAAAACAGGCAGCATCCGAGGAGCAGGAGAGTCGCCGTTTCGAGCATAAGCTCTTCATTCCTGATACTTTCCCAGCACCACACCTTTCGACTCTGATCTCCAACATCTGCAATCCTCACTTTCTCCTAGACTGATGTGGGATGCCAAGGAGCTATTCCCACTAAGTGAGAGAAGCAATGATTTGTGTTTATGGGGAAGCTGCCTGAACACAGCAGGAAATGAATACGACCTTTGTTTCAATGGCAGCATTTATTGCCCGACCCTAGCTGTCCCTGAGAAGGTGGTGGTGAGCTGCTCTCTTGAACCACTGCAGCCCATCTGCTGTAGTTGGACCCACAATGCTGTTAGGTAGGGAATTCCAGGAATTTGACCCAGCGACACCTCAGGAACAGCGGTCTGTTTGCGACTCAGGACGGTGAGTGCCTTGGAGGAGAACTTTCTGGTAAGTCCCGCCTGTGGGGCACTGTATATTAAATTGGTTTTTGGAGCAGGGAGATGGACTAGGAGCTTGCTCTGTTCACCCCACACATCGGCCTGGTATTGCAGTATCTCCGGGAATGGTGTACACAACATCACCAAAGTTAAAAGCAGATTTATTCATCTTTTTGCAGTAGTGATTTCAGTGAAGTGTTACTTTCTGTTAGGTTCACATGTTTGCCCCACACTTCAGCAAATGTCAAATGGTTGTCCAACTCTCCAGATGTCTGAAATTTCGTGGTTATAGTCTTGTACAAGCAAGACATGCCTGCGGTTTGTTTGCTGGATAAACTCAAACCCCCATGTTTGTTTCTTCATACGTTACTGTACAGAATCAAACTGCTTCATAGAATCCCTACAGTGTCCAAACAAGCCATTTGGACCAACTAATCCACACCGAAGAGTATCCCACCCAGACCCTTTTCCCTACCCTATTACACTACATTCTCCCCTGACTAATGCCACCCCAGCCTGTACACTAAGGGCAATTTAGCATGGCCAGTCCACCTTAACATGTACATCTTTGGACTGTGGGAGGAAACCAGAGCATCCGGAGGAAACCCACACAGACACTGGGGGGGAGAATGTACAAATTCCACACAGACACGGTCGCCCGAGGGTGGAATTGAACCTGGGTCTCTGGCGCCGTGAGGCAGCAGTGCTAACCGCTGAGCCACTGTGTCAGCCATAGCTGGGGAAGGCTAGTGGTTACACTGATGACGGGAAGGGGGTGTAGTGAATCGAGTACTGGAGTCAGAGCCTAGAGGGAGAGGGAAAAGGGATAGGCAAGCAAAGAGGTAGGTGTTGGGAAGCCAATAGAGAGGGCCCGATGCTAAGTCGGGTGTTAATGAGAAGTGGGAATAGTTGTGGGAGGGTTTGGCTGCATTGGGAGTAACCCATTCAATGCAGGACCTGGGGGAAGAGGAGATGCTGGACATCTTAAAACGTAAAAGTATTCTTTTCACTGTATCTTGATCCAGGTGAGTATAATTATTCAAATCTCTCTCTCTCACTCTCTTCCTCGCTTTCTCTCTTCTTTCTCCCTTCTCTCTCTCTCTCTCTCTGTCGGAGTCTCTCTCTCTCTCTCTCCTGTCTCTTCCTTCTCTTTTTTGTGTTCTTTCCCCCTTCTCTCTCTCCCGGAGTCTCTTTCTCTCCCTCTCCCTCTCTCCCCTTCCCAACCTTGAATTCTCTTTCTCTCTCTGTGTGTTCTGTCTCTCATTCTCTTCTATCTCTTCCTTCCCCCTTCTCTCTCTATCTCTCTCTCTTTGACTCACTCCTCTTCCCATCCCTCTCTCCAAGAATGCATTGATAAATTCCCTGTAATGAAAGGGGCCTGGGCTTGCTGTTGATAGATTGGGACTGTGCAAGTTGCTGGGACAGCGGAGCTGACAGGGAGAGCGCGGGCTGAATGGCCGCCTTGAGGCGCTGCAGCACTCAGCTGGGTTCAGTCAGGCGCGTTCCACAGAGACTCCGCCCCCAGTGAACAGCCGATTGGTCCCTGAGCCTCATCTGCATGACCGTGAAACCGACTGGATCGGAAACGGATCAACTGCTGCAAAGCGATCTTCTGATCGAGTTGGAAATCCTGGGACAGGGGTTATAACAGCGACAAAAGGTCCAGCAGTCAGTGGCAAAAACTTTGAACACAGTCAGGTCGATTGTAAAGGCAGAGGGCAACGGTGACCAGCATGGGTCGCAACAGTTGTGGTATCGCTTCTTGGCCTCTTGGCTAAGAACAATGTGTAGTATCTGTTCTTATCAGATCGCTTCTCGGCCTTTTGGCTAAGATCAAGTGTCTGTTCTTATCAGGACAGGGGTCGAGTTGCGAGTCATCAGAGCTAGTGGAGATCATTGCTGGATCGTGATTGGGCGTTGGAGGATCGTTTGGTTGTGCTGACCTGCTATTGGTGGACCTTCATGCTGGCTTCGGCCTAACACCAATTCAGGGACCAGCCAACCTCAGAGCTATGGCCTCAACAGCTGTGCGCAGCCCTGGGCAGGGGGTTTGAAACACCGTCCGGGTGTCTGTTAAGAAGGTGGAGGAGCGGACACCAGTCGATCGGACGGTGTTCGTCAAGAAGGTGTTGTTCGAGTGCTGTGGATTCGCCGCAGCAGACGTGTACTGCCTGCAGGATTTCCCTGGGGCAGGCTACTTCGATGTCACCTTCAGGAGCGTGAAGCAATGTGAGCAGCTCCTGAAGGTCTTCAAGGAGAAGGAAGGGGAGCCGCTGTTCTCCATCTTGTCGGCGGTCCCCTTGTGTGTGCTTCCTGCACAGAGGAGCAGGGTTGTTACTATCCATATGTACAACCCCTACGTGCCAGCAACTGATGTCCTGACGTTCCTGGGAAGATATGTGCAGGTCGAGGGTCAAAGCACCGACGTGGTTGACCCTTTCGGGATCTGGACCAGCAAACGACAGGTCAAGGTAACCCTGAGGGTGGACGCCAGCGGGAATATCCTCCACCCACCCTCCAGCTTTGCTATCGGAGGGAGCAGAGGGTACCTGACTTATGCAGGGCAGCCGAAAGTGTGCCGAACCTGTGGGAGGTCAGGCCACATGGCGGCGGACTGCAAGGTCACGATCTGTCGGAATTGCAAGAAGGAGGGCCACCCGACCAAAGACTGCAAGGAGGAAAAGAACTGCAATCTGTGCGGGGAGGCGGGCCACATGTACAGGGCCTGCCCAAGACGAGGGGCCGCCACCTACGCGCAGATGGCCGGAGGCGGGCCACAAAAGGACGGCAAGGCACCGCAAACCGGCAAGGAAATGGTGTCAGGAGGCACTCGACAGGAAGGACAGGCCGGAGCAGAGCAGATGACAGCTACTGGAGAGGTACAGCTGCCGAGCGAAGCTCCGACAGGACAGGAGGAGGAGGCGGAGAAGGGAAAGAAGGAGGCAGAGGAATGGACCGTGGTGAAAAACAGGAAGAGGAAAACCCACCCGGTCACCAAGACCTCCCAGAAAAAGGGGAAAAGGCAGCTGCAGGGGGAAGATACGGACAGCTCTTCAGAGGGTGAGGACGGAAGAAAGGAGAGCCGTCACCAAAAGAAGAGGCAGAGCGCTGCGAGGAGAAAGGAGAGCAGCAACTGCCAACCAAGGGACGAGCCTCCTGAGGAAATGGGAAACCACCACCCCCCACCAGGTGAAAGCCAGGAGGGCCCCACCGCCACACAGCTCCAGGTCACTGGGAGCAGCGACCCTCTGACAGCCCCGCTGTCAGATATAGAAACAGACAGCGTGGACCCTGGTCTCGGCCCGATGACACCGGAGCGGGCAAATGGGCCGAGTGAGGAACTGGACAGCTACCTCAGCCCAGCGAGGGTCCAGCAGTTTGCGCACTGCATGGGGATGCAGACAGCTACCCCAGAGGGGCAGGACCAGCAGCAATCGGACATGGGTAACCTTACAACCTGTTAACAAAATGGGGTTTAAAATTGCAACCATCAATGTGCGCAGCATAAAATCTGCTGCGCGATGTGTTTCAACACTGGCCTTCCTGGCCAACGTGAAAGCTGATGTCCTGTTTCTGCAGGAGTGTGGGATACCGCACCTCAGCAGTTACAGGAGATGGTCGAGCTTGTGGGCCCATGGGCCGTCAGTGTGGTCGGGGGGCAACGATAACCGCTCCTCGGGCCTGGGTATTCTGTTACGGGGAGGCAACTTCACCATCTCCGAGGTTAAGGAGGTGGTGGGCGGGCGCCTCCTCGTTGCTGATGTTACATACAGAAACGCTCCCGTGAGACTAATCAATGTGTACGCCCCAGCGGGTAAGAGTGAACGGTTGGCCGTCCTGCAGCAGCTTCCACTGTTGCTGGCTACGTCCAGGCCGGTCATTCTGGCCGGAGACTTCAACTGTATCATCGATGCAGATGGACGATCCGGCGGGGGGGACAGTAAACTGGACGCCACGTCCAGAGCCCTGATGGACACGGTCAAAGACGCCAAGCTGCACGACGTCTTCAGCACCCCTGCAGACGGAGCGCAGCGTAGATATACATGGTCACGGGCAGACGGGTCTATCCGCTCAAGGATAGATTACCTGTTTGTGTCCCGAACGTTCTCGGTCAGATCCACCGACGTCAAGCCGGTGTTCTTCTCTGACCACTGCCTCCTGCTGGCCGACTGTCACCTACAGGACGAGCAGCGGGCTGGTAAGGGAACGTGGAAACTGAACACCAAGCTGTTGACCCCGGGAAACATTGAGGAGCTCAAGAGGGATTACGCAGGTTGGAGAACCGTGAAGTCCCTCTTTGAGTCTCCAGCAGACTGGTGGGAAACAGTAAAAGGGAACATCAGGAGGTTCTTCATCCTCAAAGGTGTTCAGGAGGCGAGAGAGAGACGGGGAAAACTGTCCCAGCTCCAGGAAAGTATGCAGAACCTGCTCCTGCTGCAGACGTTGGGGGTCGATGTCACGGAGGACCTCAAGGAGGTGAAGGGCCAGCAAGCCTCGCTCTTTGCCTCGGAGGCCTCCAAGATAATCTTCCGGTCCAGGGTCCGCTCGGTGGAGCAGGACGAGACGTGCTCACGTTTCTTCTTCCAGAAGGTGCACAAAGAGAGCTCCGTGCTCAGCAGCCTGAAGGAAGAAGATGGCTCGGTAACGTCATCTCAGGCTGACATCATGAGGATCAGCAAATCCTTCTATGCCAGTCTGTATGACTCGAAGCCAACCGACAGCGCGGCCTCACAGTCGTTCCTGTCCTCTATCACGGAGGTCCTAGACGACGGAACACGAGAGAGGCTGGACCAGCCGCTATCTCTGGATGAGCTGACCAAGGCCCTCGAGTCCTTCGAAAAGAATAAAACTCCCGGAAGCGACGGCTTACCGGTCGAGCTCTATTCCGCTCTTTGGGACTTGATTGGCCGGGACCTGCTGGAGGTGTATGTCAGTATGCTTCGGGCAGGTACCATGAGTGAATCCATGAGGAAAGGCATCATCACCCTCATCTACAAGCAGAAGGGGGAGAGGGAAGAAATTAGAAATTGGAGACCGATCTCACTGTTAAACACAGACTACAAAATCTTGTCAAAGGTCATCGCCAACCGGGTCAGGTCTGCTCTGGGATCGGTGATTCACCCTGACCAAACCTGTGCTGTACCGGGCAGGAAGATCGCTGAGAGTCTCGCACTCCTCAGGGATACGATCGCCTACGTGCAGGACAGGGGGGTGGACACCTGCCTCATCAGCCTGGACCAGGAGAAAGCCTTTGACAGGATATCGCATACATATATGAGGGATGTCCTCTCCAAAATGGGTTTCGGGGAGGGAATCGCTAATTGGATCAGACTGCTCTACACCAACATTGTCAGTGCAGTCTCAATCAATGGGTGGGAATCAGATAGTTTCCCAGTCAGATCTGGAGTCAGGCAGGGCTGCCCTCTCTCTCCTGCCTTGTTTGTGTGTTGCATAGAGCCATTTGCCGAGTCCATCAGGAAGGATGCGAGCCTGAAAGGGGTGACTATTCCTGGCAGCGGGGGCCTGCAGGTTAAGGCCTCCCTGTACATGGATGACGTCGCCGTTTTCTGCTCGGATCCGCTGTCCGTGCACAGACTCATGTGCATCTGTGACCAGTTCGAACGGGCCTCGGGGGCCAAGGTAAACCGAGGCAAGACCGAGGCCATGCTCTTCGGGAACTGGGCCGACCAATCCTCGATCCCCTTCACCGTCAGGACTGACCACCTGAAGGTGCTGGGTATTTGGTTCGGGGGGGCTGGGGCGTGCACCAAGACCTGGGAGGAGCGGATCAGGAAGGTGAGACAGAAACTGGGCAGATGGGAGCAACGGTCGCTCTCCATCGCGGGTAAGAACCTGGTCATCAGGTGTGAGGTACTCTCAGTATTGTTATACGTGGCACAGGTCTGGCCTATCCCCAGAACCTGTGCTGCCGCAGTCACCCGGGCCATCTTCCACTTCGTGTGGAGATCAAAGATGGACCGGGTCCGAAGAGATGTAATGTACAAAGACCGGTGCAATGGGGGAAAAAACACACCCAATGCCACCCTCACCCTGATGGCCACCTTTGTGTGTGGCTGCATCAAGCTGTGCGTGGATCCCCGGTACGCAAACACCAAGTGTCACTACGTACTGAGGTTCTACCTGTCCCCGGTGTTGCGAAGGATGGGCCTGGCCTCGCTGCCGCGGAACGCTCCGAGTAGTTGGACCGTTCCGTACCACCTGTCCTTCGTGGAGAAATTTATCAAGAAAAACACCTTTGACCACAAGTCCATCAGGAAGTGGTCAGCACGTAGTGTCCTTGAGACCCTTCGGGAAAAGGAGAGGGCAGATCCTGTCGAGCGGTTCCCTGAGCAGACTGTCAAAGCCATTTGGCAGAATGCCTCATCGCCAGAACTTTCCAACAAGCACCAAGACATGGCTTGGCTGGTGGTGAGAAGGGCTCTGCCTGTGAGATCATTTATGCACGCCCGGACTCTCTGCCGCACCGCACGCTGCCCTCGAAGCGGCTGCGGGGGGGACGAGACTGTCACACACCTCCTTCTGGAATGTGCCTAGCAGAGGAAGTCTGGAGAGGAATGCAGTGGTGTCTGTCGAGGTTCGTCCCGAGCAGCGCCGTGACGCGGGACTCCGTGCTCTACGGCCTGTTCCCCGGGACGCACACCGAGACGAACATCAACTGCGCCTGGAGGATCATCAACTCGGTGAAGGACGCTCTCTGGGTGGTCCGAAACCTGTTGATCTTCCAGCTGAAGGAGTTGACCCCGACTGAGTGTTGCAGACTGGCACATTCCATGGTCCAGGACTACGTGTTGAGGGACGCGATGAAGCTTGGGGCAGCTGCCGCCAAGGCGCGGTGGGGAAAGACCACCGTCTAACATCTGCCTGCCTAATGAAGAACAGGGGGCCCACACAGTCATTTGGGCTCCGCTGGCGTCTGAGCTCAATGTAATCGCACTAACCTGTGAATATGAATGATTACCCTGTTTCGATACGTAAAGAAATGGAATGTTCACAGAATGATGACATGTCCAATTGTATAGATTAAATATATATGAATAAAGTATATTTTTGAAATAAAAAAAAATCTGTTCTTATCAGTTTAATATCTGATATTCCCCCATGTGGGGAACTGTATATTGAATTGATTTTTGCAGCAGGGGGGTGGACTAGGAGCTTGCTCTGTTCACCCCACACATCGGCCTGGTATTGCAGTATTTCCAGGAACGGTGTACAAACCATTACCAAAGTTAAAAGTAGATTTATTATCTTTCACTGGGGTATCGCTTCTCGGCCTTTTGGCTAAGATCAAGTGTCTGTTCTTATCAGGACGGGGGTCGAGTTGCGAGTCATCAGAGCTAGTGGAGATCATCGCTGGATCGTGATTGGACGTTGGAGGATTGTTTGGTTGTGCTGACCTGCTATTGGTGGATCTTCATGCTGGCTTCGGCCTAACGCCAATTCAGGGACCAGCCAACCTCAGAGCTATGGCCTCAATAGCTGCGCGCAGCCCTGGGCAGGGGGTTCGAAACACCGTCCGGGTGTCTGTCAAGCAGGTGGAGGGCCGTACACCGATGGATCGCATCCTGTTTATTAAGAAGGTATTGCTAGGATGCTGTGGGTTCGCTGCAGCAGACGTGTACTGCCTGCAGGATTTCCCTGGGGCAGGCTACTTTGATGTGACCTTCAGGAGTGTGAAGCAGTGCGAACAGCTCCTGAAGGTCTTCAAGGAGAAGGAAGGGGAGCCGCTGTTCTCCATCTTGGTCCCGTTGTGTGTGCTTCCTGCACAGAGGAGTCGGGTTGTTACAATCCATATGTACAACCCCTATGTTCCAGCGGCTGATGTCCTGACCTTCCTGGGAAGGTACGTCCAAGTTGAGGGAGAAGCCACCGACGTGATCGACCCCTTTGGGATCTGGACCAGTAAGCGGCAGGTCAGAGTGACTCTGAGGGTCGATGGCAATGGGAACATTCTTCACCCACCCTCGAGCTTCGCAATTGGAGGGAACAGAGGCTACCTGACATATGCAGGGCAGCCAAAAGTGTGCCGAGCCTGCGGGAAGTCGGGACATGTGCTGGCGGATTGCAAAGTGACCATCTGCAGGAACTGCAAACAGGAGGGTCACCTGACTAAGGACTGTCAGGAAGAAAGGAGCTGCAACCTGTGCGGAGAGGCGGGCCACGTGTACAAGACCTGCCCAAGACGGGGGGGCCCCACTTACGCACAGATGGCTGGAGGTGGCAAGGCGAGCCGTGGACCCCCAAAGACCAGTAACGTCCACCTAGACAGCAGGGAAACAGAGTCTGGTGGCACCCAGAAAGAAGAACAGGCTGGAGTGGAGGAGGGGGCAGCCAGTGGAGAGACACAGCAGCTAATCCTAGCTCTCGCTGGGCAGATGGAAGCAATGGAGGAGGAGGAGGAGGTAATCGAGCAGGCAGAGGAGTGGATACCGGTTATAAACAGGAAGAGAAAATCCGGCCACGCCCACAAAGCCTCCCAGCAAAGGGGGAAAAGACAGCTGCACGAGGGAGGGATGGCCAGCACTTCGGATGGGGAAGACGGGCACAAAGAACATCATCACCACCAGAAGAAGAGACAGAGCGCCGTAGATAAAGAGGAGGGCATTTCCTCCCAGCCAGGAAACAACGGACCCCCTGAAGTCCACCCTCCACCCAGTGAGAACCAGGGGGGACCCACTGTCCCACAACTACAGGTAACTGAGAGCTGCGATCCTCTGACAGTCCCATTGTCAGACACAGAACTGGACGGTGCGGACCCTTGCCTTGGCTCAATGACTCCAGAGCAGGTAAATGACCCCAGTGAGGGCCTGGATAGCTACCTCAGCCCAGAGAAGGTCCAGCAGTTCGTGCACACCATGGGGATGCAGATAGCTACCCCAGAGACAGGACAGTCAAATGGACAAGGGTAACCCCATAAACTGGGGGTTAAAGAAGTTTTCCTTTGCTCTCATATAACAGGGCACCCACTCAGTAGGTGGGTTCCGCTGAAGCCACAGCTAAATAATAAGAGACTGGATGGTTAATGAAGGGAACTGTATTTAGGATAACTGTAAATTTGAGCAATTCAATCTGTTCTTTACGACATGGAATGTATATATGTATGAACGATATGACAAATTGTACAAGTACCAAAGATTTATTTATATGAATAAAGTATATTTTGAAATAAAAAAAATCTGTTCTTATCAGTTTAATATCTGATATTCCCCCATGTGGGGAACTGTATATTGAATTGATTTTTGCAGCAGGGGGATGGACTAGGAGCTTGCTCTGTTCACCCCACACATCGGCCTGGTATTGCAGTATTTCCAGGAACGGTGTACACACCATTACCAAAGTTAAATGTAGATTTATTATCTTTCACTGGGGGGTGTCCTCAGTGAAGTTCATGTGTGACCTCAGCCAATGTCAAATGGTTCTCTGACCGACCCGCCTGATGCCTTGCATTTATGTAACTATACTCTTGTACAAGCAGCACATGCCCTTGGTTTGTTTCCTGGATAGACTCAAACCCTCATGTTTGCCTCATATCTTACTGTACGCAATCCAGCTGTTTCATAAAATCTCTACAGTGCACAAACAGGCCATTTGGCCCAACGAGTATCCTACCCAGATCTTCCCCCCCCCTACTCTATCGCTCGACATTTATGGAACAAATTAGTGTGGCCACTCCACCCTAACCTGCACATCTTTGGACTGTGGGAGGAAACTGGAGCACCCGAAGGAAACCCACATAGACACGGGGAGAGAATGTACACCCTCCACACAGTCGCCCCAAGGCTGGATGAGTGGATGAGCAGAGCCTGGGAGCTAAGTTTGGTATCCATGGGGATGGCCTCAACTGGGACCTTGGGTTCATGTCACACTACAGGGGACACACGCAGGCACACACGCACATGCAATCACACAGACACAATTACACAGACACACAGGCACACACGCATGCAATCGCATGGACACAATTACACAGACACACACAGGCACACACACACATGCAATCACACGGACACAATAACCCAGACACATGCAGGCACACTCACATGCAATCACGTGGACAGAATTACACAGACACACAATTACACACATATACGTGCAATCACACGGACACAAATACACAGATACATGCAGGCACACACACACATACAATCACATCGATACAATTACACAGACACACACGCAGGCACACACACACATGCAATCACACAGACACAATTACACAGACGCGCAGGCACACACACACGCAATCGCATGGACACAATTACACTGACACACGCAGGCACACACACACACGCAATCACAGACACAATTACACACACATGCAGGCACACACACACACGCAATCACAGACACAATTACACACACATGCAGGCACACACACACATGCAATCACATGGACACAATTACACAGACACACGCAGGCACACACGCAATCACACAGACACAATTACACAGACACACACAGGCACATACGCAATCACACAGACACACGCAGGCACACACATGCAATCACACGGACACAATCACACAGACACGCAGGCACACACACAAATGCAATAACACAGACACAATTACACAGACATGCAGGCACACACACACATGCAATCACATGGACACAATTACACAGACACACGCAGGCACACTCACGCATGCAATCACACAGACATAATTACACAGGCACACACGCAGGCACACACACATGCAATCACACAGACACAATTACACAGACACGCAAGCACACACAAACAAGCAATCACATGAATACAATTACACAGACACACATGCAGGCACCCACACACATTCAATCACATGGACACAATTACACAGACACAAACACGCAGGCACACACACATGCAATCACATGGAAGCAATTACACAAACACACGCAAGCACACACACACATGCAATCACACGGACGCAATTACACAGACACACAGGCACACACACACATGCAATCACATGGAAGCAATTACACAAACACACGCAAGCACACACACACATGCAATCACACGGACGCAATTACACAGACACACGCAGGCACACACACACATGAAATCACGGACAAAATTACACAGACACACGCAGGCACACACACACATGTAATCACATGGATACAATTACACAGACACACACAGGCACACACATATGCAATCACACAGACAAAATTACACAGACACACGCACAGGCACACACACACATGCAATCACACGGACACAATTACACCGATACACGCAGGCACACACACACACACATGCAATCACACGGACACAATTGCACAGACCCGCAGGCACACACACACATGCAATTACACAGACACAATTACACAGACACACATAGGCACACACACACTTGCAATCACATGGACACAATTACACAGACACAGGCAGGCACACACAAACATGTAATCACACAGACACAATCACACAGAATCACACGCAGGCACACACACATATGCAATCACAGACACAATTACACACACTCACATGCAATCACACGCACACAATTACACAGACACGCAATCACACGGACACAATTACACAGACACGCAGGCACACATACACATGCAATCACACGGACACAATTACACCGATACACGCAGGCACACACACACACACATGCAATCACACGGACACAATTGCACAGACCCGCAGGCACACACACACATGCAATTACACAGACACAATTACACAGACACACATAGGCACACACACACTTGCAATCACATGGACACAATTACACAGACACAGGCAGGCACACACAAACATGCAATCACACAGACACAATCACACAGAATCACACGCAGGCACACACACATATGCAATCACAGACACAATTACACACACTCACATGCAATCACACGCACACAATTACACAGACACGCAATCACACGGACACAATTACACAGACACGCAGGCACACATACACATGCAATCACTGACACAATTACACAGACACACGCAGACACACTCACACATGCAATCACACAGACATAATTACACAGGCACACACGCAGGCAATCACACATGCAATCACACAGACACACGCAAGCACACACAAACAAGCAATCACATGAATACAATTACAAAGACACACGCAGGCACACACACATGCAATCACATGGAAGCAATT
This sequence comes from Chiloscyllium plagiosum, assembly GCF_037043375.1. Classification (NCBI taxonomy): domain Eukaryota; kingdom Metazoa; phylum Chordata; class Chondrichthyes; order Orectolobiformes; family Hemiscylliidae; genus Chiloscyllium; species Chiloscyllium plagiosum. Next base: position 75,071,162 of record NW_028270165.1, read on the forward strand.
ACACAAACACACGCAAGCACACACACACATGCAATCACACGGACACAATTGCACAGACCCGCAGGCACACACACACATGCAATTACACAGACACAATTACACAGACACGCAGGCACACACACACATGCAATCACACGGACACAATTGCACAGACCCGCAGGCACACACACACATGCAATTACACAGACACAATTACACAGACACGCAGGCACACACACACATGCAATCACACGGACACAATTGCACAGACACACACAGGCACACACACACATGCAATCACATGGACACAATTACACAGACACAGGCAGGCACACACACACATGCAATCACGGGGACACAATTACACAGACAAACGCAGACACACTCACACATGCAATCACACAGACATAATTACACAGGCACACACGCAGGCAATCACACATGCAATCACACAGACACACGCAAGCACACACAAACAAGCAATCACATGAATACAATTACAAAGACACACGCAGGCACACACACATGCAATCACATGGAAGCAATTACACAAACACACGCAAGCACACACACACATGCAATCACACGGACACAATTGCACAGACCCGCAGGCACACACACACATGCAATTACACAGACACAATTACACAGACACACACAGGCACACACACACATGCAATCACATGGACACAATTACACAGACACAGGCAGGCACACACAAACATGCAATCACACGGACACATTTCCACAGACACACGCAGGCACACACACATGCAATCACAGACACAATTACACAGACATACGCAGGCACACACACACATGCAATCACAAGGACACAATTAAACAGACACACACGCAGGCACACACACACATTTAATCACACGGACAAATTACACAGACACACGCGAGCACACACACACACATGCAATCACATGGATACAATTACACAGACACACACGCAGGCACACACACACATTCAATCACACGGACACAATTGCACAGACCCGCAGGCACACACACACATGCAATTACACAGACACAATTACACAGACACGCAGGCACACACACACATGCAATCACACGGACACAATTGCACAGACCCGCAGGCACACACACACATGCAATTACACAGACACAATTACACAGACACGCAGGCACACACACACATGCAATCACACGGACACAATTGCACAGACCCGCAGGCACACACACACATGCAATTACACAGACACAATTACACAGACACACGCAGGCACACACACGCATGCAATCACACGGATACAATTACACAGACACACACGCAGGCACACACACACATGCAATCACACGGATACAATTACACAGACACACACGCAGGCACACACACACAAACAATCACACGGACACAATTACACAGTCACATGCAGACACACACACACATGAAATCACACAGACACAATTACACAGACACACACGCAGGCACACACACACAAGCAATCACACGGACACAATTACACAGACACACACGCAGGCAAACACACAGATGAAATCACATTGACACAATTACACACATACACATGCAATCACACGGACACAATTACACACATACACATGCAATCACACGGACACGATTACACAGACACAAACGCAGGCACACACACACGTGCAATCACGGGGACACAATTACACAGACACACGCAGACACACTCACGCATGCAATCACACAGACATAATTACACAGGTACACACGCAAGCACACACACAAGCAATCACATGGATACAGTTAAACAGACACACATGCAGGCACACACACACATTCAATCACATGGACACAATTACACAGACACACGCAGACACACACATACATGCAATCACACGGATGCAATTACACAAACACACGCAAGCACACACACACACATGCAATCACACGGACACAATTACACAACAATACGCAGGCACGTACACACATGCAATCACACGGACACAATTACACAGACACGCAGGCACACACACACATGAAATCACGGACAAAATTACACAGACACATGCAGGCACACACACACATGTAATCACACGGATACAATCACACAGACACACGCGCAGGCACACACACACATGAAATCACACAGACACACGCAGGCACACACACACACATGCAATCACACAGACACAATTACACAGACACGCAGGCACACACACACACGCAATCGCATGTCCACAATTACACAGACACACGCAGGCGCACACACACATGCAATCACACGGACACAATTACACAGGTATACAAACAGGCACACACACACAATTGCACAGACACAATTACACACACACACAGACACACACATGCAATCAAACGGACACAATTACAGATACACACACAGGCAAACACAGACATACAATCACACGGACACAAACACACAGACACACGTAGGCGCACACATACATGCAATCACGGATGCATTTACACAAACACACGCAGGCACACACACACATGCAATCACACAGACACAATTACACACACACGCAGGCACACACACACATGCAATCACACAGACACAATTACACACACACGCAGGCACACACACACAATCACTCAGACACAATTACACAGACACGCAGGCACACATACACATGCAATCACTGACACAATTACACAGACACACACAGACACACTCACACATGCAATCACACAGACATAATTACACACATACACACGCAATCACACGGACACAATTACACAGACACACACGCAGGCACACACACACATTCAATCACACGGACACAATTACACAGACACACGCGAGCACACACACACACAAGCAATCACATGGATACAATTACACAGACACACACGCAGGCACACACACACATTCAATCACACGGACAAATTACACAGACACACGCGAGCACACACACACACATGCAATCACATGGATACAATTACACAGACACACACGCAGGCACACACACACATTCAATCACACGGACACAATTACACAGACACACGCAGGCACACACACACATGCAATCACACGGACACAATTACACAACAATATGCAGGTACGCACACACATGCAATCACACAGACACAATTACACAGACACGCAGGCAAACACACATCGCACAGACACAATTACACAGACACACGCAGGCACACACACACATGCAATCACACAGACACAATTACACAGACACAGGCAGGCACACACACACATGCAATCACATGGATACAATTACACAGACACACGCAGGCACACACACACATGCAATCACACGGACACAATTACACAGACACACGCAGGCACACACACACATGCAATCACACGGACACAATTACACAGACATGCAGGCAAACACGCAATCGCACAGACACAATTACACAGACACACATGCAGACACACACACACATGCAATCACACGGACACAATTACACAGATATACAAACAGGCACACACACGCAATCGCACAGACACAATTGCACAGACACATGCAGACACACACACATGCAATCACATGGACACAATTACACAGACACGCAGGCACACACACACATGCAATCACATGGACAGAATTACTCACACACACGCAGGCACACACACACATGCAATCACATAGACACAATTACACAGACACACACGCAGGCACACACACACATGCAATCACACGGACACAATTACACAGGCATGCAGGCACACACACACATGCAATCACACCGACACAATTACACAGACACACAGGCACACACACACATGCAATCACATGCTCACAATTACACAGACACACATGCAGGCGCACACACATGCAATCACAGACACAATTACACAGACACACAGGCAGGAACACACGCACATGCTATCACACGGACACAATCACACAGACACACGTAGGCACACACACACACACACATGCAATCACATGGACCCAATTACACAGACACACATGCAGGCACACACACACACACATGCAATCACACGGACACAATTACACAGACACGCAGGCACACGCATGCAATCACACGGACACAATTACACAGACACACAGGCACACACGCATGCAATCACACGGACACAATTACACAGACACGCAGGCACACACACACGCAATCGCACAGACACAATTACACACACACACGCAGGCACACACACACACGCAATCACATGGACACAATTACACCGATACACACGCAGGCACACACACGCAATCACACGGACACAATTACACAGACACGCAGGCACAAACATACATGCAATCACAGACACAATTACACAGACACACGCAGACACACTCACGCATGCAATCACACAGACATAATTACACAGGCACAGACACAGGCAATCACACATGCAATCAAACGGACACAATTACACAGACACGCAGGCACACACACACATGCAATCACAGGGACACAATTACACAGACACGCAGGCACACACACACACATGCAATCACACGGACACAATTACACAGACACGCAGGCACACACACACATGCAATCACAGGGACACAATTACACAGACACGCAGGCACACACACACAGGCAATCACACAGACACAATTACACAGACACAAGCAGGCACACACACATGCAATCACACAGACACAATTACACAGACACGCAAGCACACACACACAAGCAATCACATGGATACAATTACACAGACACACACGCAGGCACACACACACATTCAATCACACGGACACAATTACACAGACACACGCGAGCACACACATGCAATCACATGGATACAATTACACAGACACACACGCAGGCACACACACACATTCAATCACACGGACACAATTACACAGACACACGCAGGCACACATACACATGCAATCACACGGACACAATTATACAGACACGCAGGCACACACACACATGCAACCACACGGACACAATTACACAGACACACGCAGGCACACACACACATGCAATCACACGGACACAATTACACAGACACACGCAGGCACACACACACATGCAATCACACGGACACAATTACACAAACACACGCAGACACACACACGCATGCAATCACACAGACATAATTACACAGGCACACACGCAGGCACACACACATGCAATCACACAGACACAATTACACAGACACGCAAGCACACACAAACAAGCAATCACATGAATACAATTACACAGACACACACGCAGGCACCCACACACATTCAATCACACGGACACAATTACACAGACACACGCAGACACACACACACATGTAATCACATGGAAGCAATTACACAGACACACACGCAGGCACACACACACATGAAATCACGGACAAAATTACACAGACAGACGCAGGCACACACACACATGTAATCACATGGAAGCAATTACACAGACACACACGCAGGCACACACACACATGAAATCACGGACAAAATTACACAGACACACGCAGGCACACACACATGTGATCACATGGATACAATTATACAGACACACACAGGCACACACATATGCAATCACACAGACAAAATTACACAGACACACGCGCAGGCACACACAAGCATGAAATCACACAGACAAAATTACACAGACACATGCAGGCACACACACACATGCAATCACACGGACACAAATACACAGACACACGCGCAGGCACACACATGCAATCACACGGACACAATTACACAAACACACAGGCACACACATACATGCAATCACATGGACACAATTACACAAACACGCAGACACACACACACGCAATCACACAGACACAATTCCACAGTCACACACAGGCACAAACACACATGCAATCACACGGACACAATTACACAGACACACGCAGGCACACACTCACATGCAATCGCACAGACACAATTACACCGATACACACAGGCACACACACACATGCACTCACATGGACACAATTACACAGACACACGCAGGCACACACACACAAGCAATCACACGGACACAATTACACAGGCACTGTCCCTGTGTGTGTGTGTGTATATATATATATATAGGTGTTAGTGTGTCCCTCTGTGTATTTCTGTGTGTGTGTAGGTATTAGTGTGTCCCTGTGTGTGTATGTAGTTGTCAGTGTGTCCCTCTGTGTGTGTGTAGGTATTAGTGTGTCCATGTGTGTGTGTATATATATATATATAGGTGTTAGTGTGTCCCTCTGTGTATATCTGTGTGCTTGCGTGTGTCGGTGTTAGTGTGTCCCTGTGTGTGTAGGTGTTAGTGTGTCCCTGTGTGTGTGTGTGTGTAAGTGTTAGTGTGTTCCTGTGTATGTGTATAGGTGTTTGTGTGTCCCTCTGTGTATATCAGTGTGTGTGGGTAAGTGTTAGTGTGTCCCTGTGTGTGTGTGTGTGTAGGTGTTAGTGTATCCCTCTGTGTATATCAGTGTGTGTGTGTAGGTGTTAGTGTGTCCCTGTGTATGTATATGTCTATAGGTGTTAGTGTGTCCGTCTGTGTATACCTGTGTTTGTGTAGGTGTTAGTGTGCCCTGTATGAGTGTAGGTGTTACTGTGTCCCTGTGTGTGTGTGTGTATAGGTGTTAGTGTGTCCCTCTGTGTATTTCTGTCTGTGTAGATGTTAATGTGTCCCTGTGTGTGTATGTGTCTATAGGCGTTAGTGTGTCCGTCTGTGTATATCTGTTTGTGTAGGTGTTAGTGTGCCCTATGTGAGTGTAGGTGTTACTGTGTCCCTGTGTGTGTGTGTGTATAGGTGTTAGTGTATCCCTCTGTGTATATCTGTGCATGTGTAGGTGTTAGTGTGTCCGTGTAGGTGTTATTGTGTCCCTCTGTGTATATCTGTGTGTGTAGGTGTTAGTGTGTCCCTCTGAGTATATCTGTGTGTGTGTGTAGGTGTTAGTATGTCCGTGTAGGTGTTAGTGTGTCCCTCTGGGTATATCTGTGTGTAGGTGTTAGTGTGTCCCTGTGTGTGTGTATGTAGGTGTTAGTGTGCCCCTCTGTGTATATCTGTGTGTGTGTAGGTGTTAGTGTGCCCCTCTGTCTATATCTGTGTGTAGGTGTTAGTGTGTCCCTGTGTGTGTGTATGTAGGTGTTAGTGTGCCCCTCTGTGTATATCTGTGTAGGTGTAGGTGTTAGTGTGTCCCTGTGTGTGTATATATATATATATATATAGGGGTGTTAGTGTGTCCCTCTGTGTATTTCTGTGTGTGCGTTTATATACATATATAGGTGTTAGTGTGTCCCTCTGTGTATTTCTGTTTGTGTAGTATGTTAATGTGTCCCTGTGTGTGTGTAGGTGTTAGTGTGTCCCTCTGTGTATATAGGTTTTGTGTGTCCCTCTGTGTATATCTGTGTGTGTGTGTAGGTGTTAGTGTGTCCCTGTGAGTGTGTATAGGTGTTAGTGTGTCCCTCTGTGCATATGTGTGACCCTGTATGTGTGTACAGGTGTTAGTGTGTCCCTCTGTGTATATATGTCTGTGTGTAGGTGTTAGTGTGTTAGTCTGTCCCTGTGTGTGTGTAGGTGTTAGTCTGTCCCTGTGTGTGTGTGTATATAGGTGTTAGTGTGTCCCTCTGTGTATATCTGTGTGTGTATGGTATTAGTGTGTCTGTATGTGTGTGTATAGGTGTTAGTGTGTCCCTCTGTGTATATGTGTGTAAAGGTGTTAGTGTGTCCCTGTGTGTGTGTGTGCATATAGGTGTTAGTGTGTCCCTCTGTGTATATCTGTGTGTGTGTAGGTATTAGTGTGTCCGTATGTGTGTGTATAGGTGTTAGTGTGTCCCTCTGTGTATATGTGTGTAAAGGTGTTAGTGTGTCCCTGTGTGTGTGTGTGCATATAGGTGTTAGTGTGTCCCTCTGTGTATATCTGTGTGTGTGTGTAGGTATTAGTGTGTCCGTATGTGTGTGTATAGGTGTTAGTGTGTCCCTCTGTGTATATGTGTGTAAAGGTGTTAGTGTGTCCCTGTGTGTGTGTGTGTGCATATAGGTGTTAGTGTGTCCCTCTGTGTATATCTGTGTGTGTGTAGGTATTAGTGTGTCCGTGTGTGTGTGTATAGGTGTTAGTGTGTCCCTCTGTATAGATCTGTGTGTGTGTAGGTGTTAGTGTGTCCCTGTTTGTATATCTGTGTGTGTGTAGGTATTAGTGTGTCCGTGTGTGTGTGTATAGGTGTTAGTGTGTCCCTCTGTGTATATGTGTGTAAAGGTGTTAGTGTGTCCCTGTGTGTGTGTGTGTGTGTATATAGGTGTTAGTGTATCCCTCTGTGTATATCGGTGTGCGTGTCGGTGTTCGTGTGTCCCTGTGTGTGTGTGTGTATAGGTGTCAGTTTGTCCCTCTGTGTATATCTGTGTGTGTGTAGATGTTAGTGTCCCTCTGTGTATACGTGTGTCCCTATGTGTGTGTCTAGGTGTTAGTGTGCCCCGTGTGTGTGTGTGTATAGGTGTTAGTGTGTCTCTCTGTAGGTGTTAGTGTGTCCCTCTGTGTATATCTGTGTGTAGGTGTTAGTGTGTCCCTATGTGTGTATAGGTGTTAGTGTGTCCCTCTGTGTATATCTGTGTGTGTGTGTGTAAGTGTTAGTATGTCCCTGTGTGTGTGTATAGGTGTTAGTGTGTCCCTCTGTGTATATCTGTGTGTGTGTGTGTGTAAGTGTTAGTATGTCCCTGTGTGTGTATATAGGTGTTAGTGTATCCCTCTGTATGTGTGTATAGGTGTTAGTGTGTCCCTGTGTGTGTGTATAGGTGTTAGTGTGTCCCTCTGTATATATCTGTGTGTGTGTAGGTGTTAGTGTGTTCCTGTGTGTGTGTATATATAGGTGTTAGTGTGTCCGTGTAGGTGTTAGTGTGTCCCTCTGTGTATATATCTGTGTGTGTAGGTGTTAGTGTGTCCCTCTGTGTATATCTGTGTGTTGGTGTTAGTGTGTCCCTGTGTGTGTGTGTATGTAGGTGTTAGTGTTGCCCTCTGTGTATATAAGTGTGTGTGTAGGTGTTAGTGTGTCCCTCTGTGTATATCTGTGTGTTGGTGTTAGTGTGTCCCTGTGTGTGTGTGTATGTAGGTGTTAGTGTTGCCCTCTGTGTATATAAGTGTGTGTGTAGGTGTTAGTGTGTCCGTGTAGATGTTAGTGTGTCCCTCTGTGTATATATCTGTGTGTAGGTGTTAGTGTGTCCCTCTGTGTATATCTGTGTGTTGGTGTTAGTGTGTCCCTGTGTGTGTGTGTGTATGTAGGTGTTAGTGTGCCCCTCTGTGTATATAAGTGTGTGTGTAGGTGTTAGTGTGTCCATGTGTGTGTATATATATATAGGTGTTAGTGTGTCCCTCTGTGTATATCTGTGTCCGTGCGTGTGTAGGTGTTAGTGTGTCCCTGTGTGTGTAGGTGTAAGTGTGTCCCTGTGTGTGTGTGTGTGTATAGGTGTTAGTGTGTTCCTGTGTATGTGTATCGGTGTTGTGTGTCCATGTGTGTGTCTGTATAGGTGTTTGTGTGTCCCTCTGTGTATATCTGTGTTTGTAGGTATTAGTGTGTCCGTGTGAGTGTGTATAGGTGTTAGTGTGTCCCTCTGTATATATCTGTGTGTGTGTGTAGGTGTTAGTGTGTCCCTGTGTGTGTGTGTGTGTATATAGGTGTTAGTGTGTCCCTCTGTGTATATCTGTGTGTGTGTAGGTATTAGTGTCCCTCTGTGTATACGTGTGTCCCTATGTGTGTGTCTAGGTGTTAGTGTGCCCCGTGTGTGTGTGTATAGGTGTTAGTGTGTCTCTCTGTAGGCGTTAGTGTGTCCCTCTGTGTATATCTGTGTGTGTGTGTAAGTGTTAGTATGACCCTGTGTGTGTACAGGTGTTAGTGTGTCCGTGTGTGTGTGTGTATAGGTGTTAGTGTATCCCTCTGTATGTGTGTATAGGTGTTAGTATGTCCCTCTGTGTATATCTGTGTGTGTGTAGGTGTTAGTGTGTCCCTCTGTGTACTTGTGTATGTGAATGTAGGTGTTAGTGTGTCCGTGTAGGTGTTAGTGTGTTCCTCTGTGTATATCTGTGTGTGTGTAGGTGTTAGTGTGTTAGTCTGTTCCTGTGTGTGTGTAGGTGTTAGTATGTCCCTGTGTGTGTGTATATATAGGTGTTAGTGTGTCCCTCTGTATATATCTGTGTGTAGGTGTTAGTGTATCCCTGTGTGTGTGTGTGTATATAGGTGTTAGTGTGTCCCTCTGTGTATGTGTAGGTATTAGTGTGTCCATGTGTGTGTGTGTATAGGTGTTAGTGTGTCCCTCTGTGTATATGTGTGTAAAGGTGTTAGTGTGTCCCTGTGTGCGTGTATATAGGTGTTAGTGTGTCCCTGTGTGTGTGTTGGTGTTCGTGTGTCCGTGTAGGTGTTATTGTGTCCCTCTGTGTATATCTGTGTGTGTGTAGGTGTTAGTGAATCCCTCTGAGTATATCTGTGTGTGTGTAGGTGTTAGTATGTCCATGTAGGTGTTAATGTGTCCCTCTATGTATATGTGTGTGTGTGTAGGTGTTAGTGTGTCCCTCTGTCTATATCTGTGTGTAGGTGTTAGTGTGTCCCTGTGTGTGTGTGTGTGTGTGTATATAGGTGTTAGTGTGTCCCTCTGTGTATGTGTAGGTATTAGTGTGTCCGTGTGTGTGTGTATAGGTGTTAGTGTGTCCCTCTGTGTATATGTGTGTAAAGGTGTTAGTGTGTCCCTGTGTGCGTGTATATAGGCGTTAGTGTGTCCCTGTGTGTGTGTGTGTTGGTGTTCGTGTGTCCGTGTAGGTGTTATTGTGTCCCTCTGTGTATATCTGTGTGTGTGTGTAGGTGTTAGTGTATCCCTCTGAGTATATCTGTGTGTGTGTAGGTGTTAGTATGTCCATGTAGGTGTTAATGTGTCCCTCTATGTATATGTGTGTGTGTGCAGGTGTTAGTGTGTCCCTCTGTCTATATCTGTGTGTAGGTGTTAGTGTGTCCCTGTGTATGTGTATGTAGGTGTTAGTGTGCCCCTCTGTGTATATCTGTGTGTGTGTAGGTGTTAGTGTGTACCTGTGTGTGTATATAGATATAGGTGTTAGTGTGTCCCTCTGTGTATTTCTGTGTGTGCGTTTATATATATATATATATAGGTGTTAGTGTGTCCCTCTGTGTATTTCTGTGTGTGTAGATGTTAATGTGTCCTTGTGTGTGTGTATGTGTGTAGGTGTTAGTGTGTCCCTCTGTGTATATGTGTGCATAGGTTTTGTGTGTCCCTTGTGTATATGTGTGTGTGTGTAGGTGTTAGTGTGTCCCTGTGAGTGTGTATAGGTGTTAGTGTGTCCCTGTGTGTGTGTATAGGTGTCAGTGTGTCCCTCTGTGTATATCTGTGTGTGTGTAGGTGTTAGTGTGTCCATGTAGGTGTTATTGTGTCCCTCTGTGTTTATCTGTGTGTGTGTAGGTGTTAATGTAGCCCTCTGAGTATATCTGTGTGTGTGTGGTGTTAGTATGTCCGTGTAGGTGTCTATAGGTGTTAGTGTTCCTGTGTATGTGTATAGGTGTTAGTGTATCCCTCTGTGTATATGTGTTTGTAAGTGTTAGTGTGTCCCTCTGTGTATATCTGTGTGTGTGTGTGTATATAGGTGTTCGTGTGTCCCTGTGCGTGTGTGTAGGTGTTAGTGTGTCCCTCTGTGTGTGTGTGTGTGTATGTGTAGTTGTTAGTGTGTTCCTCTGTGTATATGTGTGTGTGTGTGTGTGTGCGCATAGGTGTTAGTGTATCCCTCTGTGTATATCTGTGTGCGTGTATGTGTCGGTTTTCGTGTGTCCGTGTATATAGGTGTTAGTGTGTCCCTCTGTGTATATCTGTGTGTATGTAGGTGTTAGTGTGTCCGTGTGTGTGTGTGTAGGTGTTAGTGTGTCCTTCTGTATATATCTGTTTGTGTGTGTAGTGTTAGTGTGTCCCTGTGTGTGCACATATATATAGGTGTTAGTGTGTCCCTCTGTGTATTTCTGTGTGTGTAGATGTTAGTGTCCCTGTATGTGTGTGTGTGTAGGTGTTAGTGTGTCCCTCTGCGTATATGTGTGTGTGTAGGTGTTAGTGTGTCCCAGTGAGTGTGTATAGTTGTTAGTGTGTCCCTCTGTGTATGTGTGACCTTGTATGTGTGTGTGTGTATGTGTTAGTGTGTCCCTACGTGTGTGTGTGTATGTGTAGGTGTTAGTGTGTCCCTCTGGGTATATGTGTGCCCCTGTGTGTGTGCGTATAGGTGTTAGTGTGTCCCTCTGGGTATATGTGTGCCCCTGTGTGTGTGCGTATAGGTGTTAGTGTGTCCCTGTGTGCGTGTGTATGGGTGTTAGTGTGTCCCTCTGTGTATATATGTGTGAGTGCAGGTGTTAGTGTGTCCCTGTGCATGTGTAGGTATTCGTGTGTCCCTGTGTATATCTGTGTGCGTGTAGGTGTTAGTGTGTCCCTGTGTGTGTGTAGGTGTTAGTGTGTCCCTGTGTATATCTGTGTGTGTGTGTGTCGGTGTTAGTGTGTCCCTGTGTGTGTATATATATATAGGTGTTAGTGTGTCCCTCTGAATATATCTGTGTGTGTAGGTGTTAGTGTGTCCCTGTGTGTGTGTATAGGTGCTAGTGTGTCCCTCTGTGTGTGTGTATAGGTGTTAGTGTGTCCATGTCTGCGCATAGGTGTTAGTGTGTCCCTCTGTGTATATCTGTGTGTGTGTAGGTGTTAGTGTGTCCCTGTGTGTGCATATATATAGGTGTTAGTGCGTCCCTCTGTGTATTTCTGTGTGTGTAGATGTTAGTGTCCCTGTATGTGTGTGTGTGTGTGTGTGTGTAGGTGTTAGTGTGTCCCTGTGAGTGTGTATAGTTGTTAGTGTGTCCCTCTGTGTATATGTGTGACCCTGTATGTGTGCGTGTGTAGGTGTTAGTGCGTCCCTACATGCGTGTGTAGGTGTTAGTGTGTCCCTCTGTGTGTGTATGTGTAGGTGTTAGTGTGTTCCTCTGTGTATATGTGTGTGTGTGTGTGCGTGCGCATAGGTGTTAGTGTATCCCTGTGTATATCTGTGTGCGTGTATGTGTCGGTTTTTGTGTGTCCCTGTGTTGTGTGTGTAGGTGTTAGTGTGTCCCTGTGTGTGTATATAGGTGTTAGTGTGTCCTTCTGTGTATGTGTGTGTGTGTAGGTGTTAGTGTGTCCCAGTGTGTGTGTAGGTGTTAGTGTGTCCCTCTGTATATATCTGTGTGTGCGTGTGTAGTGTTAGTGTGTCCCTCTGTGTATTTCTGTGTGTGTAGATGCTAGTGTCCCCGTATGTGCGTGTGTGTGTAGGTGTTAGTGTGTCCCTCTGCGTATATGTGTGAGTGTGTGCAGGTGTTAGTGTGTCCCTGTGAGTGTGTATAGTTGTGTGTGTAGGTGTTAGTGTGTCCCTCTGTGTATGTGTGTGTGTAGGTGTTAGTGTGTCCCTCTGTGTATATCTGTGTGCGCGCGTGCGTGTGTGTGTAGGTTAGTGTGTCCCTGTGTGTGTGTCGGGGTGTGTGTATAGGTGTTAGTGTGTCCCTCTGTGTATATCTGTGTGTGTCCCTGTCTGTGTGTGTAGGTGTTAGTGTGTCCCTCTGTGTATATCTGTGTGTGTGTATAGGTGTCAGTGTGTCCTTCTGTGTATATCGATATGTGTGTGTGTGTCCCTCTGTGTGTGTATAGGTGTTAGTGTGTCCCTCTGTGTATATCTGTGTGTGTATAGGTGTTAGTGTGTCCCCGTGCGTGTGTGTAGGTGTGTGTGTCCCTCTGTGTATAAGTGTTAGTGTGTCCTTCTGTGTATATCGGTGTGTGTGTGTGTCGCTGTGTGTGTATATAGGTGTTAGTGTGTCCCTCTGTGTATATCTGTGTGTGTATAGGTGTTAGTGTGTCCCCTTGTGTGTGTATATAGGTGTTAGTGTGTCCCCTGTGTGTGTGTGTAGGTGTTAGTGTGTCCCTCTGCGTATGTGTGTGTGTGTATAGGTGTTAGTGTGTCCCTCTGTGTATATCTGTGTGCGCGCGCACGCGCGCGGGTGTGTGTGTGTAGATGTTAGTGTGTCCCTGTGTGTGTGTAGGGGTGTGTGTATAGGTGTTAGTGTGTCCCTCTGTGTATATCTGTGTGTGTGCGTGCGCGGGTGTGTGTGTAGGTGTTAGTGTGTCCCTGTGTGTGTGTAGGGGTGTGTGTATAGGTGTTAGTGTGTCCCTCTGTGTATATCTGTGTGTGCGTGTGTATCCCTGTCTGCCTGTGTGTGTAGGTGTTAGTGTGTCCCTCTGTGTATATCTGTGTGTGTGTGTCCCTGTCTGTGTGTGTGTAGGTGTTAGTGTGTCCTTCTGTGTATATCTGTGTGTGCGGTCACGCGTGCGCCTGTGTGTGGTGCCAGTGTGCATGTTGGTGTCTCTCTGAACATCCCCACTGCCTAGCCCCGTGTCACGTTCCATTGTGTCTTAGTTCATAGATTCATAGAAGAATACAGCGCAGTACAGGCCCTTTGGCCCTCGATGTTGCGCTGATCCAAGCCCACTTAACCTATACTAACCCACTATCCTCCATATACCTATTCAATGCCCGCTTAAATGCCCATAAAGAGGGAGAGTCCACCACTGCTACTGGCAGGGCATTCCATGAACTCACGACTCGCTGAGTGAAGAACCTACCCCTAACTTCAGTCCTATATCTACCCCCCCTTAATTTAAAGCTATGCCCCCTTGTAATACCCGACTCCATACGCAGGAAAAGGTTCACGCTGTCAACCCTATCTAACCCCCTAATCATCTTGTACACCTCAATCAAGTCACCCCTAAACCTTCTTTTCTCTAATGAAAACAGCCCCAAGTGCCTCAGTCTTTCCTCATACGATCTTCCTTCCATACCAGGCAACATCCTGGTAAACCTCCTCTGCACCCGTTCCAGTGCCTCCACATCCTTCCTATAGTATGGCGACCAAAACTGCACACAATATTCCAGATGCGGCCGCACCAGAGTCTTATACAACTGCATCATGACCTCAGGACTCCGGAACTCAATTCCTCTACCAATAAAAGCCAGTACGCCATATGCCTTCCTCACCGCACTATTTACCTGGGTGGCAACTTTCAGAGATCTGTGTACATGGACACCAAGATCCCTCTGCTCATCCACACTACCAAATATCCGACCATTAGCCCAGTACCCCATCTTTTTGTTACTCTTACCAAAGTGAATCACCTCACACTTAGCTACATTGAATTCCATTTGCCACCTTTCTGCCCAGCTCTGCAGCTTCTCTATATCCTGCTGTAACCTGCCACATCCTTCCTCACTGTCAACAACTCCTCCGACTTTCGTATCATCCGCAAACTTGCTCACCCAACCTTCTAACCCCTCTTCCAGGTCATTTATAAAAATGACAAACAGCAATGGTCCCAAAACAGATCCTTGCGGAACACCGCTAGTGACGGCACTCCATGAAGAAACTTTGCCATCAACTACTACCCTCTGTCTTCTTCCATCCAGCCAATTCCTAATCCAAACCTCCAACTCACCCTCAATGCCATATCTCCGTATTTTCTGCAGTAGCCTACCATGGGGAACCTTATCAAACGCCTTACTAAAATCCATATATACCACATCTACCGCTTTCCCCTCATCAACCTCCTTCGTCACCTTTTCAAAGAATTCAATAAGGTTTGTGAGGCACGACCTGCCCTTCACAAAACCATGCTGACTATCCTTGATCACATTATTCCTATCCAGATGTGCATAAATCCTATCCCTTACAATTCTCTCTAAGACTTTGCCCACAACAGAAGTGAGACTCACCGGCCTATAGTTACTAGGGTTATCCCTACTCCCCTTTTTGAACAAGGGAACCACATTTGCTATCCTCCAGTCTTCTGGCACTACTCCTGTAGACAAAGAGGACATAAAAATCAAGGCCAATGGCTCTGCAATCTCCTCCCTTGCTTCCCAGAGAATCCTAGGATAAATGCCATCAGGCCCAGGGGACTTATCTATTTTCACCTTTTCCAGGATTTCCAACACCTCTTCTCTACATACCTCAAAGCCATCCATTCTACTTATTTGTGACTCAGAGCCATCCATTCTACTTATTTGTGACTCAGTTCCTTCCCCAGGAGCCAAAAATGCCAGACACAGTTACGTCAGTTAAAAAAACTGAAGTTGTATTTGGTTCCCTCAGCGAATACACGTTCCCGGAGCTGAGGCACCGACCTCACTTCACTGCCTTCCTGAGTCTGCTGCTGTCTGGTGGGGGGAGGTCAATTGTCCCTCTCCAGCTCTGCCTGTGCCTCTTCTCCACAGGGGCTGAGTACAGGGGCGAGCCCACCTCCACACAGAACCCCTCAAAGGGGCTCCCCTTCTCGGGTGGGGCCCGGCACGTGCTCTCGCCCCTTGGTGGACCTGTTCGGCAAGGGGAGGCCTCGCTGGTCATGGCTTTCCGCTCCCGGTTGTCGTCAAAGGTGGCCGGATTCTGCGGAGACAAGACCAGGAATGTCGATCCTGCTGTGGGTACAGCGCGGACATGGAGGGCAGACCCACACGGATCTCAGCCTGTTCACACAGGGCACACTAACACCTACACAAACACACAGGGCCAGCACCGGTCAAAGTCTCCCGATCTGAGGCACCGCAGCAGAATGAGGCCACTCCGCCCATCGGGTCTGCTGCTCCTCAATCCCCTTCCTCCCCGTAACCCTCGCTCCCCGTGCGCTAAAGCAAAAACAACGGCTCACGTATGAAAACGAGAGGACGCCCAGGGAACACAGAGGTGGGGCAAGAGGGGGACTCTCCGAGGGTCTTTGGGAGGGAGAGAGTCCCAAAAGGGCCAGCGGTGGATTCCTTGGACATGTTTAAGGCTGCGTTCAATGGATTCCTGCTCCATCGGGGAGGGGCTTGATGGGAAAGGTGGTCAGGAATCAGGGCTTGAGGACCATGGTACGGGATGGGGGGGGGTTTGGCCTGGAGGGGCTGAATGGCCTCCTGCTGCACCCTGTTGGTGGTACAGCTGCTGTCAGCACACGGTCAGCTCTCAGTCTGTCCCAGCTGCTGCAGCACGTCACCACTGGCTCTCCGACCCAGCTCGGGCCTGAACACAGCCCACACGGAGACCTGCTCAAGTCAGGGGGACCCACAGCACCCACACCAGGGTTAGGAAACCTCAAAGCAATTGAGGGAGCCTGAGTGAGCCGGGCGGGGCCCTACAGGACACAGAAGGTCTCAGAGATGGGCAATAGCCAGGGATGATCATGTCCCACGAAGAAATATTCAGCAAAATACAGTCCTCGCCCAATCCGAACGCCAGGCACGCGGTCAGGATGTCCTAACTCACTCCTGTAAGGACCAGCTGCATGTGAATGAGAACAGAACCGGACCATCGCTCCCGGGGGAAGAGCGTCTCCGCCCGGACAGGACCGGACCGGACCATCGCTCCCGGGGGGAAGAGCGTCTCCGCCCGGACAGGACCATCGCTCCCGGGGGGGGAGAGCGTCTCCGCCTGGACAGGTCCGGACCATCGCTCCCGGGGAAAGAGCGTCTCCGCCCGGACAGGACCGGACCGGACCATCGCTCCCGGGGTGGAGAGCGTCTCCACCCGGACAGGACCGGACCATCGCTCCCGGGGGGAGAGCGTCTCCGCCCGGACCGGACCATCGCTCCCGGGGGGGAGAGCGTCTCCGCCCGGACAGGACCGGACCATCGCTCCCAGGGGGAGAGCTTCTCCGCCCGGACCGGACCATCGCTCCCGGGGTGGAGACCGTCTCCACCCGGACAGGACCGGACCATCGCTCCCGGGGGGAGAGCGTCTCCGCCCGGACCGGACCATCGCTCCCGGGGTGGAGACCGTCTCCACCCGGACAGGACCGGACCATCGCTCCCGGGGGGAGAGCGTCTCCGCCCGGACAGGACCGGACCATCGCTCCCAGGGGGAGAGCTTCTCCGCCCGGACCGGACCATCGCTCCCGGGGGGAGAGCGTCTCCGCCCGGACAGGACCGGACAATCACTCCCGGGGGGGAGAGTGTCTCCGCCCGGACAGGACCGGACCATCGCTCCCCGGGGGAGAGCGTCTCCGCCCGGACAGGACCGGACCATCGCTCCCGGGGGAGAGCGTCTCCGCCCGGACCGGACCATCGCTCCCGGGGGAAGTGCGTCTCCGCCCGGACAGGACCGGACCATCGCTCCCGGGGGAAGTGCGTCTCCACCCGGACCGGACCATCGCTCCCGGGGGGAGAGCGTCTCCGCCCGGACAGGACCGGACCATCGCTCCTGGGAGGAAGAGCGTCTCCGCCCGGACAGGACCAGACCATCGCTCCCAGGGGGAGAGCGTCTCCGCCCGGACAGGACCGGACCATCGCTCCCGGGGGGAGAGCGTCTCCGCCCGGACAGGACCGGACCATCGCTCCCGGGGGGAGAGCGTCTCCGCCCGGACAGGACCGGACCATCGCTCCTGGGAGGAAGAGCGTCTCCGCCCGGACAGGACCAGACCATCGCTCCCAGGGGGAGAGCGTCTCCGCCCGGACAGGACCGGACCATCGCTCCTGGGAGGAAGAGCGTCTCCGCCCGGACAGGACTGGACCATCGCTCCTGGGGGGAGAGCGTCTCCGCCCGGACAGAACCGGACCATCGCTCCCGGGGGGAGAGCGTCTCCGCCCGGACAGGACCGGACCATCGCTCCCGGGGGGAGAGCGTCTCCGCCCGGACAGGACCGGACCATCGCTCCCGGGGGGAGAGCGTCTCCGCCCGGACAGGACCGGACCATCTCTCCCGGGGGGAGAGCGTCTCCGCCCGGACCATCGCTCCTGGTAGGAAGAGCGTCTCCGCCCGGACAGGACCAGACCATCGCTCCCAGGGGGAGAGCGTCTCCAACTGGACAGGACCGGACTCCACTTCCCGCCACCTCCCCACACCTTCACCCAGCTCGTCCACCCCTGCCTCTTCCTTCAGGGGGGAGACACAGAGAGAGAGAGAGAGAGAGAGAGAGAGAGAGAGAGAGAGAGAGAGAGAACACGCGCGAGTGGGAGTTAGAGACAAGAAGTGAGTGAGACAGAGAGAGACAAACACACAGAGAGGGAAAGGCACAGGAGAGAGAGACAGAGAGAGAGAGTGAGGCACAGAGTTAGAATGAGAGAGTTAGAGTGAGTGAGAGGGGGAGAGAGAGAGAGAAAGAAGGGGGAGAGAGAGAGGAAGGGGTGGGGGGGGAAGAGAGAGAGAGAGAGAGAGAGAAGAGAGGGATGGTCAGATGAATGGATAGACAGACAGATAGATAGACAGATGTTGAGAGCTGAACAGAGAAGAGGTTTAGAGCTGAAAGCTCACAGACGGTGTTACCTGTGTCTGGAAGGCTTGCTTGCGTCGTGTTGCCGATGTTGATGGTGTAACTGTTGACCACTGAGAGCCAGGAGAGAAAGACAGAGATGTTACAGTCAGGGACGTCTTGAGCGTGACAGCGATAGTAACCTCCCCCACATACCCCCATCACCACATCCCTAACCCAAACCCCACTGCTGCCCACCCACCCGCCAGCCCAACCCAAACCACAGCCAGTCTGCCAAAACTGAGCCTGACCCAAGGTTCGTTGGTTCAGAGCACACCCTCGGGGGCTCGGCTCTGGGACTGCCCAGTTTGGGATGGGGAGAGTAGAGGTGGATAAGATTATGAGGGGCATGGACCGGGCAGGTAGGAAGCAGCTGCTCCTCCTTATCGAAGGGTCAGTAAGAAGAGGTGGAGGAGGAGGGGGAAGAAGGGGGAAAAGAGTGAAAGGCAGGAGGTTCGGAGTGGTGCTCAGGAGGAATGGTTCCACCCAGAGGGAGGGGGTAATAAATGGGGAATCCACCGCCAGGGAGAGGGGATGAGGTGGGAAACCTCACACCCTTTAAACAAGCTGATAAACACTCGAAAGGTCAGAACGGACAGTCAGAGACAGAGTTTGGGCCCCGCATTAGCAAGTCGGGACATATGGAGGTAGGATACCATTGACCAGAAGGGCTGAACAGCCTTCTCTGTCAGAGTCTGTGACCCTTGGAGGCCTCAGGGTGGAGGGAGATGCAGGAGACACACACAAAACCGGAGGGGTCCTTTGTGGGTGGGGTGGGGTTGGGTGGGGCCCAGTGGAGAGAGGATGTGACCCACCCCACGCCCAGGCCATGGGGCTACCCTCCCACTCTCACCCACCGGTGGCAACGTATAAAAGGGATGGAGAGACGGAGGGAAGGAGGGAGAGAGAGAGACTAAGAGAGAGACTAAAGAATGGAGGGAGAACGGATGGGAGGGAGGGAGGGAGTGAGGGATAACGGACGAGGAGGGAGGGAAGGAGGGAGGGAGGACAGACGGGGAGGGAGGGATAACGGAGGAGGGAGGACAGACGGGGAGGGAGGGAAGGAGGGAGAACGGACGAGGAGGGTGGGAGGGAGGGAGGACAGACGGGGAGGGAGGGACCCAGAGAGGGAGGGAGAACGGACGAGTTGGAGGGAGGGAGAATGGACAGGAGGGAGGGACGGAGAACGTGTTACCTCTGTCCAGGAGGCTGACTGGGGATGGGCTGCCGATGTTGATGGTGTAATTGTTCACCACTGTCAGCCAGGAGAGAAAGACGGAGACATTACAGATAGGGACATAGCTGTTCCACCACAACCACAACTCAGCTCCATCACAAATGGTCCCCGGTGGCCCCTGGCTTCCTTTGATGCTCGGCTCCTCCCCAGCTCTCACCACCCCACCCTCCCACCTTGCCAGGACGCCGGTCAGAGGGCAGCCCAGGTTGGGCAGAGTGTCACCGCCCTCCTTCTGTAACCCCACAGCCCTCCCCAGCTCTGGGCTGCAGTCTGTAAATGTGGATTCTTATCTTAACAGTCAGCAGGCTGTAGGTCTCTTGCATTTTTCTGAGGGGCACGCATTGGGTAAATAAACAAGGTCTTTTCCCTGCGGTGTCCAGAATAGAGGGGCATAGGTTTAGGGCGTGAGGGAGAAGATTTAAAAGGGACCTAAGGGGCAACTTCTTCACTTAGAGGGTGGTGTGTGTGTGGAGTGAGCTGCCAGAGAAAGTGGTGGAGGCTGGTACAATGACAGCATTTAAAAGGCATCTGGACGGGGACATGAATAGAGATGCGATTAGGCAAGATTTTGCATTCATAGGATGGGGAAGGAAACTGCAGGGGATGGGCACAATTGAAATGTGGAGTTTATTCAAAGAACAGCTACTGCGAGTCCTTGATAAGTATGTACCTGTCAGGCAGGGAGGAAGTGGTCGAGCGAGGGAGCCGAGGTTTACTGGAGAAGTTGAATCTCTTGTCAAGAGAAGGAGGCGGCTTATGTTAGGATGAGACGTGAAGGCTCAGTTAGGATGCTTGGGAGTTGCACGTTATCCAGGAAAGACCTAAAGAGAGAGCTAGGAAGAGCCAGGAGGGGATATGAGAAGATAGGATCAAGGAAAACCCTAAGGCTTTCTATAGGAATATCAGGAATAAAAGAATGATTAGAGTAAGATCAGGGCCAATCAAGGACAGTAGTGGGAAGTTGTGTGTGGAGTCCGAGTAGAGAGGAGAAGTGTCTAATTTTCATCAGTATTCACATTAGAAAAAGACAATGTTGTTGGAGAGAATACTGAGATATAGGCTACTAGACTCAATGGGACTGAGTTTCACAAGGAGGAGGTATTAGCAATTCTGAAAAGCATAAAAATAGATAAGTCCCCTGGGCCGGATGGGATTAATCCGAGGATTCTCTGAGAAGCCAGGGAGGAGCTTGCAGAGCCTCTGGCTTTGATCTTTATGTCATCGTTATCTACAGGAATAGTGCCAGAAGACTGGAGGAGAGCAAATGTAGTTCCCTTGTTCAGGAAGGGGAGTAGAGACAACCCTGGTAATTATAGACCAGTGAGCCTTACTAGGAAGGAATAATTTGATCAGGGATAGTCAACACGGTTTTGCCAGGGTCGGTCATGCCTCACAAACCTTATTGAGTTCTTTGAGAAGGTAACCAAACAGGTGGATGAGGGTAAAGCAGTTGATGTGGTGTATTTGGATTTCAGTAAAGCCTTCGATAAGGTTCCCCACGGTAAGTTATTTCACAAAATACAGAGGCTTGGGATTGAGGGTAATTTAGCGGTTTGGATCAGAAACTGGCCAGCTGAAAGAAGACAGAGGGTGATGGTTGATGGGAAATGTTCAGTTACTAGTGGGGTACCACAAGGATCTGTTTTGGGTCCACTGCTGTTTGTCATTTTTATAAATGACTTGAATGAGGGTGTAGAAGGATGGGTTAGTAAATTCGTAGATGACAATAAGGTCGGAAGAGTTATGGATAGTGACAGAGGATGCTGTAGGTTACAGAGGGACATAGATAAGCTGCAGAGCTGGGCTGAGAGGTGGCAAATGGAGTTTAATGTGGAAAATGTGAGGTGTTTCACTTTGGAAGGAGTAACAGGAATGCAGAGTACTGGGCCAATGGTAAGATTCTTGGCAGTTTGGATGAGCAGAGAGATCTTAGTACTCTCTATGTACATAGATCCCTGAAAGTTGCTACCCAGGTTGATAGGGTTGTTAAGAAGGCGTACATTGTGTTAACTTTTCTTGGTAGAGGGACTGAGTTTCAGAGCCATGAGGTCATGCTGCAGCTGTACAAAACTCTGGTGCGGCCGCATTGTGGAGTATTGTGTACAGTTCTGGTCACCGCATTATAGGAAGGATGTGGAAGCTTTGGAAAGGGTGCAGAGGAGATTTACCAGGATGTTGCCTGGTATGGAGGGGAGGTCTTATGAGGAAAGGCTGAGGGACTTGAGGCTGTTTTCGTTAGAGAGAGGAAGGTTGAGAGGTGACTTAATAGAGACATACAAGATTAGCACTGCTGCCTCACAGCACCAGAGACCAGGGTTTGATTCCAGCCTCAGGCAACTGTCTGTGTGGAGCTTGCACATTTGGGCTGAAGGGTCTGTTTCCACCCGTAAGTAATCTAATCTAATCTAATCAAGATAATCAGAGGATTAGATAGGGTGGACAGTGAGAGCCTTTTCCCTTGGTTGGTGATGGCTAGCACAAGGGGACATAGCTTTAAACTGAGGGATGACAGATACAGGACAGATGTCAGAGCTAGGTTCTTTACTCAGGGAGTAGTAGGAGCGTGGAACGCACTGCCTGCAACAGTAGTAGACTCACCAAATTTAAGGGCATTGAAATGGTTATTGGATAAACATGTGGATGAGAATGGGATAGTGGAAGTTAGATGGGCTTCAGATTGGTTCCACAGGGTCGGCGCAATATTAAGCTAGTGATATGAATGCAGAATATGCTATGAATAGGACAGGTTTAGAGGGATATGGGTCAAGCACTGGCAAATGGGACTAGATTAGGTTAGGGATATCTGGGTCAGCATGGACGGGTTCTGTGCTGTATGACTCTGTGACTGAGTGCCAAACTGAAGGCACCGCTGAGGGTTAGCTGGCCCCAGGCAACAGCAGCATGTCTCAGTGTGGCAGCATACTGGAGGAAGGTAACATCATCTACTGTAGCCCCTGCACCTCTTAACAGCAAGAGAACAAAACAAATCAGAACAAGACTCAAACGGAAGGCCTGCAGCCCAGAGAATGCCTTACCTCTGTCCGGAAGGCTGGTTGGTGTCGAGCTGCCGATGTTAATGGTGTAACTGCTCACTGCTGTGAGCCAGGAGACAAAGACGGAGAAGTTACAGAAGTTACACCAACCCCCTCCTAGCTCCCCGATACCAACTGGACAGCCTTTTGGTTAGAGACACCGACATCACCCTGAGCTGCCTGGAGCTCACCGCACTCCCAGAACACACTGTCAGAACACGGCACATTGCCGAGGGGGTGTGAGTGACCCTGACAGGGCCTGTGACAGCCTAAAGGGGATGGGGTGGAGAGAAGAACTGACCTGCCTCGACGGGTGGGGGGTGGGGCGGGCAGTGAACTGCCCTGTCCTGGGCCTTGCGGGGGGCCTGATGGGGCTTGGTGATCTTGTCCAGGCATGTGAACCGGGTGACAGTGGCCTGAATGCAGACAGGAGCTCCAGGATTCTGGACTAACCCCTGTTCCCTCGTGCCTCCTCCTCACCCTCACCAACTTCCCCCAGAGCGAAGCAGCAATAATACCAACAAGAGGCAAGGTGGGAGGGAGCGGGGGGGGGGGGGGGGGGGGGGGGGAGAAGGGGAAGGGGGAGAGGGAGAGGGGAGGAGGGAGGGGGAATGGGAGGTAGAAGAGGGTGAAGGGGAAGATGGAAGTAAAGAGATTACCTTTCTCCGTAGGGCCAGCCAGCGGCGGGCAGTGGATGTTCACTGTGTAATTGTGTGGCACTGTGAACGGGGGGGGGGGGGGGGAGAGAGAGAGAGAGAGAGAGACAGACAAAGAGGGTGGCTCACATTAAGGGACGCATCGCACAACACCCCAACCCACCACACCCCCAAACACACTCACAGCAACCCCCCCACCAAACACACACATACGTGCACAAGGGGAGATGGGGAAGGCAGTGGGGGGGGAAAGGAAGTGGAGGGAGAGGGGGCAAGGCGCGGGTGGTAAGGAGGTATAGAGGCCGAGGGTTACCTCTGTCGGATGGCCCGCCGATGTTGATGGTGAAATTGTTGATGCCTGCGAGCAAGAGAGAGGGACAGGGAGAGGGAAAAGAACAATAGATTTACTCACAAACCACAGCCCCTACTTCACACCCACCAGCCCTCTCCCCTCAACCTCGTCAGCGCCCTCCCCTCTCCTCCACCTGCCAATCCCCTCCCCTCTCCTCTCCCCCCCACCCCCAGCCCCAACTCGCCTTCCAGAAGGTTGAACAGTAAAGTGTGGCCTCATGGTGGGTGCCACGGTCCCCAAGGGCCCAGCCTGGGTGACTCGAACGGAGATCGCTGTGACCTTACTGGATTATATTTGGGCCCGGCGGTCACTACACCAGGAGGGTTGGTGGGGGAAGTGTCACAGGCCCTGGGGAAAGTCACACACAACCTGGTAGAGCCTACCTGACCTCTAACCTCACTCGACAGCATCTACCTGACCTAAGTGTAGGATGGGGGCAGGGGAGGGGTTGGGGGCGGGGGGGAACTGCCTAGACTCTAGAGGCCCCCACAAGACTCTGATGTGAACCAGGGAGAGACAGAAATAAAAAACACTTACATCTCAGAGAAGTGTTGCTTTTCTCTGGGAGGCTTGCTGGTGTCGGGTTGATGTTGATGGTGCAATTCCTGGTGACTGCAGAGGCAGGGGGAGAAAGGAGGGGGCTTTAGATGGATCCGCACGCCATTCCCCGGGCCCACCGTCCCGACCCCTTCCCGGAATCCAGGGCAGCAGGAGCCAAAACCCCTTCAAACTGATAGACTTCAACTCTGAGAAAGCCCCATCGATTCCCAAACAGAACCACCCCTGCCTGACTCACCTGGATCATAACCGAGCAAAAGCATTCTGGCAGCAGGGAACCAGACCGTTTGGTCCGTGCCGACCAGATATCCCCAACCCAATCTAGTCCCATTCACCAGCACTTGGCCCATATCCCTCTAAACCCTTCCTATTCATGTCCCATTCTTTTTCAATGCTGTCATTGTACCAGCCTCCACCACTTCCTCTCGCAGCTCATTCCACACACGCACCACCCTCTGTGTGAAAAAGTCACCCCTCGGGTCCCTTTTATATCCTTCCCCTCTCACCTTAAACCTATGCCCCTTTAGTTCTGGACTCCCTCACCCCAGGGAAAAGACCTTGTCTATTTACCCTATCCATGCGCCTCATTATTTTGTAAACCTCTATAAGGTCAGCCCTCAGCCTCCGACGCTCCAGGGAAAACAGCCCCAGCCTGTTCAGCCTCTCCCTGTAGCTCAAACCCTCCAACATCCTTGTACATCTTTTCTGAACCTTTTCAAGTTTAGTGATGGACAGCACAGTGGCTCAGTGGTTAGCACCGCTGCCTCACAGCATCAGGGACCCACGTTCAATTCCAGCATCGGATAACACCCCCTCCGTGTCAGTGTGGATTTCCTCCGGGTGCTCCAGTTTTCTCCCACAACCAAAGATGTGCAGGTTAGGGTGGATTGGCCGTGCTAAATTAGCCATAGTTCCCAGGGATGTGCAGGTTAGGGTGGATTGGCTGTGCTAAATTAGCCATAGTTCCCAGGGATGTGCAGGTTAGGGTGGATGGGCTGTGCTAAATTACCCATAGTGCCCAGGGATGTGCAGGTTAGGGTGGATGGGCTGTGCTAAATTACCCATAGTTCCCAGGGATGTGCAGTTAGGGTGGATGGGCCGTGCTAAATTACCCATAGTGCCCAGGGATGTGCAGGTTAGGGTAGATTGGCAGTGCTAAATTGCCCATAGTGCCCAGGGATGTGCAGGTTAGGGTGGATTGGCCATGCTAAATTTCCCATAGTGCCCAGGGATGTGCAGGTTAGGGTGGATTGGTCGTGCTAAATTACTCATAGTGCCCAGGGATGTGCAGGTTAGGGTGGATGGGCCGTGCTAAATTACCCATACTGCCCAGGGATGTGTAGGTTAGGGTGGATGGGCCGTGCTAAATTACCCATTGTGCCCAGGGATGTGTAGGTTAGGGTGGATTGGCCATGCTAAATAACCCATAGTGCCCAGGGATGTGTAGGTTAGGGTAGATTGGCCGTGCTAAATTACCCATTGTGCCCAGGGATGTGCAGATTAGGGTGGATTGGCCGTGCTAAATTGCCCATAGTGCCCAGGGATGTGTAGGTTAGGGTTGATTGGCCGTGCTAAATTACCCATAGTGCCCAGGGATGTGTAGGTTAGGGTGGATGGGCCGTGCTAAATTACCCATTGTGCCCAGGGATGTGTAGGTTAGGGTGGATTGGCCATGCTAAATAACCCATAGTGCCCAGGGATGTGTAGGTTAGGGTAGATTGGCCGTGCTAAATTACCCATTGTGCCCAGGGATGTGCAGATTAGGGTGGATTGGCCGTGCTAAATTGCCCATAGTGCCCAGGGATGTGTAGGTTAGGGTTGATTGGCCGTGCTAAATTACCCATAGTGCCCAGGGATGTGTAGGTTAGGATTGATTGGCCGTGCTAAATTACCCATAGTGCCCAGGGATGTGCAGGTTAGGGTGGATTGGCCATGCTAAATTGCCCATAGTGCCCAGGGATGTGCAGGTTAGGGTGGATTGGCCATGCTAAATTGCCCATGGTGCCCAGGGATGTGCAGGTTAGGGCGGATTGGCCATGCTAAATTGCCCATAGTGCCCAGGGATGTGCAGGTTAGGGCGGATTGGCCATGCTAAATTGCCCATAGTGCCCAGGGATGTGCAGGTTAGGGCGGATTGGTCATGCTAAATTGCCCATAGTGCCCAGGGATGTGCAGGTTAGGGTGGATTGGCCATGCTAAATTGCCCATAGTGCCCAGGGATGTGCAGGTTAGGGTGGATTGGCCATGCTAAATTGCCCATAGTGCCCAGGGATGTGCAGGTTAGTGTGGATTGGCCACGCTAAATTGCCCATAGTGTTCAGGTGTGGTGCCAAACATAGAAAGCAGGAAACACCACCAGTGCTTCGTCTGGATGCTCACTGAAGACATTACCTTGCTTGGTGACGAAACGTCGCAAAATAAACCTTCCAGCTCAGCGAGCAAACGTACATCCATATTGTGCAATATCTGAAAATGTTTCTCAACCCCATTCTCCTGCATTCTCCCCGTAACCCTTGATCCCCTGAACAATCAGGAAGCTAACTATCTCTGTCTTAAATACACTCAGTGTCCTGGCCTCCACAGCTCTCTGCAGCAATGGGTTCACAGATTCACCTCCGTCTGGTTGAAGGAATTCCTCCCCATCTCAGTTCAAAAGGATCGGCCCTTCGCCTTCTCTCTCCTACAGGTGCAACACCTGCTCCACGGCCACTCTGCCCAGGCCTCTTGGTATTC
Organism: Chiloscyllium plagiosum; assembly: GCF_037043375.1. Classification (NCBI taxonomy): domain Eukaryota; kingdom Metazoa; phylum Chordata; class Chondrichthyes; order Orectolobiformes; family Hemiscylliidae; genus Chiloscyllium; species Chiloscyllium plagiosum. The sequence continues at coordinate 75,098,886 of NW_028270165.1, forward strand.
TAGAAGTTTCAATCAGATACCCCTGCAACCTTCTAACCTCCATTGAGTCCAGACCCTGAGTCCTCCACCGCTCCTAATATGACCAGCCCTTCATCCCGGGATTATTCTCGTGAAATTCTGTGGGACACCCTCCAACGTCTGCCCATCCTGAGACATAGGGCACAAAAACTGCTCACAATATTCCAAACGTGATCTGATCTGACCGAAGCCTTATACAGCCTCGGCTGTATAGCTCAGCTTTTGTATTCTAACCCTCATGAAATAAGATTAGATTAGATTACTTACAGTATAGAAACAGGCCCTTCGGCCCAACAAGTCCACACCGACCCTCCGAAGAGTAACCCACCCAGACCCATCTGACTAACGCACCTAACACTATGGGCAATTTAGCATGGCCAACTCACCTGACCTGCACATCTTTGGAGTGTGGGAGGAAACCGGAGCAGCTGGGGAGAATGTGCCAACTCCACACAGTCAGTCACCCAAGTTGGGAATTGAACCTGGGTCCCTGGTGCTGTGAGGCAGCAGTGCTAATCACTGAGCCACAAATAAATGCTAACATTGCATTTGCCTTCCTAACTACCAACTGAACCTGCATGTTGAACTTAAGAAAATGCTGAATTGGGGCTCCCAGGTCGCTTTGAGTTTCAGATTTCCGAAGCCTTTCCCCGTTCAGAAAATAGTCTACTCCTCTATTCTTCCTACCAAAGTGCATAAATCTCACTTTCCCACATTAGATTCCATCTGCTGCTACTTTGCCCACTCTCCTAACCTGTCTTAGTCTTTCTGCTGCCTCGACTGTGTTGCCGGAAAAGAGACACCTTAGGTGCAGGCTCATGGGTCCTTGAAAGTGGACTCTCATGTAGACATGCCTTTGTTGGTCAGGGCATTGAGTTTAGGAGCTGAAAATGTGTTGCTGGAAAAGCGCAGCAGGTCAGGCAGCATCCAAGGAGCAGGAGAATCGACGTTTCGGGCATGAGCCCTTCTTCAGGAATCACTGAGTATAGGAGTTGGGAGGTCATGTTGCAGCTGTAGGGGACATTGGTGACGTCACTTTTGGAATACTGTGTGCAATTCTGGTCCCTCAGCGATAGTTAAACTTGAGAGTTTGGAAAAGATTTCATAGAATCCCTATAGCGTGGAAACTGGACACTTTGCCCAACAGGTCCATACTGACCCTCTGAACAGTAATCTACCAAGACCCATTCTCCTAACCTATTACTTTATATTACCCAGGACTAATACAACACAGCTACACATCCCAGAGCACTATAGGTAATTTAGCATGGCCAATCCACCATAACCTGCACATCCCTGGGCACTATGGGTAATTTAGCACGGCCAATCCACCATAACCTGCACATCCCTGGGCACTATGGGTAATTTAGCACGGCCAATCCACCCTAACCTACACATCCCAGAGCACTATGGGTAATTTAGCATGGCCAATGAGAGAGATTAGATTAGATTAGATTAGATTACTTACAGTGTGGAAACAGGCCCTTCGGCCCAACAAGTCCACACCGCCCCGCCGAAGCGCAACCCACCCATACCCCTACATTTACCCCTTACCTAACACTCTGGGCAATTTAGCATGGCCAATTCACCTGACCTGCACATCTTTGGACTGTGGGAGGAAACCGGTGCACCTGGAGGAAACCCATGCAGACACGGGGAGAACGTGCAAACTCCACACAGTCAGTCACCTGAGGCGGGAATTGAACCCAGGTCTCTGGCGCTGTGAGGCAGCAGTGCTAACCACTGTGCCGCCCACACCATGAAGGGGAATGGAGGGCTGGGACATTGAGAGTATTCAAGACTGAGACAGAGAGAGATTTAAGCAGGAAGGGGAATGGAGGGCTGGGGCATTGAGGGTATACAAGGCTGTGACAGAGATTTAACCAGGAAGGGGAATGGAGGGCTGGGGCATTGAGGGTATACAAGGCTGAGACAGAGATTTAACCAGGAAGGGGGATGGAGGGTATTCAAGGCTGAGACAGACAGAGATTTAACCAGGAAGGGGAATGGAGGGCTGGGGCATTGAGGGTATTCAAGGCTGTGACAGACAGAGATTTAACCAGGAAGGGGAATGGAGGGCCGGGGCATTGAGGGTATTCAAGGCTGAGACAGAGAGAGATTTAACCAGGAAGGGGAATGGAGGGTTGGGGCATTGAGGGTATTCAAGGCTGAGACAGAGATTTAACCAGGAAGGGGAATGGAGGGCTGGGGCATGGAGGGTATTCAACGCTGAGGCGGAGAGATTTTTAAATCAGGAAAGGAATCAAGGGTTATGGGGCAAAAAGGCAGGAAAGTGGGAATTGAGGATGATGAGAGAATGGAGGAGCGGACTCGATGGGCTGAATAGCCTACAGCTGCTCCATACACTCCCGGTCCTATTGCGTCCGGACCCTCGCTATGGTCTTGGTGAGGCCTGCAGGACGCTGCCCAACACTCCTGGTGCCTCTTTGACCCTGGGCTTGCCTGGCTCAGAGGGGGCACAGGGCACCCTTACCCGCCTGTGACCTGTTGCCTGGAGGTCAGCGGGCAGGATCAGGCAGGAAGGCGTCAGCCTTCTCCCAAGCCCCGGCTTCTGGAACCACTGCCGGCCATGCCCTACCTTCAGCACTGGGCGTCGGGCTGCACTCCATCCGGGGGGCCCCGTTGGGGCCTTTCTCTTGAGCAGACACCTCGGAGCCAGAGCGGGGCTCGCCGTTGCTGTCTACCTCCGCCCTTGTGGAATCACGGGTTGGCCTGTTGCCCGGTGCCTGGTGGAACAAGGAACGCAGGCGTTAGCACAGAAACAGCGGGTAGGCCTTATCCCCCAGAGCAAAGAGCGAGAGACCAGACGGTGTCGAAAAGTGTGGCGCTGGAAAAGCACAGCAGGTCAGGTAGCATCTGAGGGGCAGGAGAATCAACATTTCGGGCATAAGCCCTTCATCAGCAATGTGAGGTGGGGGAGGTGGGGGTGGGAAAAGGGAGTTGAGAGGTAGATTGGAGGTGGGGGGGGGGGGGGGAGGTAGCTGGGAATGTCACAGGTAGATGGAGGTGAAGGTGATCGGTATGAGAGGAGGATGGAGCGGATGGGTGGGAAGGAAGATAGACAGGGGAAGGAAGATGGACAGGTCAAGAGGGCGATGTCGAGTTGGACAGTCGGACCTGGGATGAGGTGGGGGAGCAGGGAAAATGAGGAAACTGGTGAAATCCACATTGATGCCGTGTGGTTCGATGGTCCGGAGGCAGAAGGTGAGGCATTCTTCCTCCAGGCATCGGGTGGTGAGGGAGTGGCGATGGAGGAGGCCCAGGACCTGCACGTCCTTGGCGGAGTGGGAGGGGGAGTTGAAGTGTTCGACCATGGGGCGGTGGGGTTGGTTGGTGCGGGTGTCCCAGAGATGTTCTCTGAAACATTCCGCAACTTGGTGTCCTGTCTCCCCGATATGGAGGAGACCGCATCGAGAGCGAGGGACACAGTAGACGATGTGTGTGGAGGTGCAGATAAATCTCTGCTGGATGTGGAAGGTTCCTTTGGGGCCTTGGACAGAGGTGAGGATGGGAAGGTGTGAGCACAGGATTTGTGCTTCAAATGGTATGAGGCGAAGGTGCCGGGAGGAGAGGGTGGGTTGATGGGAAGACAGGGGCCAGAATTAAGGACGTCTGCTCACAGCCGGGACAGAATGTCAGCGAGATGAGAGCCCAGCGGTCGTGGCCTGGGTAAGTGCTGGTAGCATGTGCAGAATGAGGGCAGAGACATCACCAGCAGAGCGTGAGGAGCTGGGAACTGAGTTAAAAAAAAGAGAACTTTAAAAGCTCCGGAGCCTGACCTGAGCTGCGGGCCAATTGGCAGAGGGCGCGTAAAACTGGAGAGACGTGCAGAGGGGCCCTCGGAGGCTGGTGTGGGCGAGGGATAAAACATGGAAAAGATGTGATTGAACAGACTGTAGAGACAAGGAGGCTAAAAAGGCTGTGGCTGTTTTCCCTGGAGCGTCGGAGGCTGAGGGGTGACCTTACAGAGGTTTACAAAATTCTGAGGGGCATGGATAGGGTAAACAGACAAGGTCTTTTCCCTGGGGTGAGGGAGTCCAGAACTAGAGGGCATAGGTTTAGGGTGAGAGGGGAAAGATATAAAAGAGACCCAAGGGGCAACTTTTTCACACAGAGGGTGATACGTGTATGGAATGAGCTGCCAGAGGATGTGGTGGAGGCTGGTACAATTGCAACATTTAAGAGGCATTTGGATGGGTATATGAATAGGAAGGGTTTGGAGGGATACGGGCCGGGTGCTGGCAGGTGGGACTAGATTAGGTTAGGGATATCTGGGTCGGCATGGACGGGTTGGACCGAAGTGTCTGTTTCTGTGCTGTACATCTCTAAGACTCTAAAAGAGGACAATAGCGAGACAGGAACTGAGGGTCTGAGGGAAGGGGCAGCAAGATAGTAAATCTAAGAAAGCACCGACGGTCAAGGTGAGGTGTTACGAAGACAACAAAACAAAAAGACAGAACCGAAGGCTCCGTATCTGAACGCACATCGCATTCACAACAAACTGAACAAACTGGTGATTCATGCTGAAGTCAATTTCACCATTAGAGTGACGTGGCTGTTGGACAATAAGGATTGAGCCCTGAATATTGAGGGGTACGTGGCGCCGGAGAGAAACTAGGTAGCTGGGTCAAGGGGCAGAACTGTTAGCCAAGGATGGCATTTTGCACGGTGCTCTGAGACGCCCTTGGTTCAGGAGATTTCCAGGCTGCGTGTGATAAGGTGGCACTGCGGAGAAATACAAGTCCATAAGCAGCACACGCAGAAGGCTGCCTGGCTGCTGGACAGGATCCATAAATGGCTGACTGGCAGGATGTAATGAGGGGAGTCCCACAGGCCTCTGAACAGTTTGATATCAATTACCTGGAAGTGGACGTGGTGGGTTGTGAAGGCAATGGGAGCTAAATTCGCAAGTAACTCTCAGGTTAGACGGGAAAAAGAGTGTGACGAAGAGGACACCGGGAGGCTGCAGATGGAGAAAGAGGGGTACGCTGAGCAAAGGCACAAACGTTTGGCAGATCAGAGCACAACACGGGAGAATGTGAAGTTGTCCCTTTGGCCCCAACAATACAAGAAATCAGCCGAAATTAAATGGAGAACAATTGTCGGAAATTCCGAGGTGCAAGGAGACTGAGGTCACAGAGGGTCAGTAAACCCAGGGCCAGCACGTCATCAAGGCGGCGAATGGGATGCTATCCACTATTGCAAAGAAGAAGAACTGAATATGAACAAAAGGATGGCACACTTCACTACAGGGCAGCGATGACACTATCGAATACTGGGGGTGGAGTGGATTTCCTATTGAAGGAAAGAGGAGGTTTACCAGGAATGGACAGACCAGGCTTGTTCCGACTGGAGTTCAATAGACAATTGATGCAGGAGTAGGCCATTCTGCCCTTCGAGCCAGCACCACCATTCATTATGATCATGGCTGATCATCCTCTATCAGTATCCTGTTCCTGACTTATTCCCATAACCCTTGATTCCACTATCCTTAAGAGCTCTATCTAACTCTTTCTTGAAAGTATCTAGAGAGTGGGCCTCCACTGCCCTCTGGGGCAGAGCATTCCACACAGCCACTATTCTCTGGGTGACGAAGTTTCTCCTCATCTCTGTCCTAAATGGTCTACCCCGTATTTTTAAGCTGTGTCCTCTGGTTCGGCACTCACCCATCAGCGGAAACATGTTTCCTGCTGCCAGAGTGTCCAATCCTTTCATAATCTTATATGTCTCAATCAGATCCCCTCTCAGTCTTCTAAACTCAAGGGTATACAAGTCCAGTCTTTCAACATAAGATAGTCCCGCCATTCCAGGAATTGACCTCGTGAATCTACGCTGCACTCCTTCAATAGCCAGAATGTCTCCTCAAATTTGGAGACCAAAACTGCACACAGTACTCCAGGTGTGGTCTCACCAGGGCCCTGTACAGCTGCAGAAGAACCTCTTTGCTTCGATACTCAATTCTTCTTGTTATGAAGTCAAGCATGCTATTAGCCTTCTTCACTATCTGCTGTACCTGCATGCTTACCTTCATTGACTGGTGTACAAGAACACCCAGATCTCTTTGTACTGCCCCTTTACCTAACTTGACTCCATTTAGGTAGTAATCTGCCTTCCTGTTCTTGCCACCAAAGTGGATAACCACACATTTATCCACATTAAACTGCATCTGACCACTCACCTAACCTGGCCAGGTCACCCTGTAATCTCTCTCCTAACATCCTCCTCACATTTCACCCTGCCACCCAGCTTTGTATCATCAGCAAATTTGCTAATATTACTTTTAATATCATAGAACATAGAAAAATACAGCGCAGTACAGGCCCTTTGGCCCTCGAAGTTGCGCCGATCCAAGCCCACCTAACCTACACTAGCCCACTATCCTCCATATGCCTATCCAATGCCCATTTAAATGCCCATAAAGAGGGAGAGTCTACCACTGCTACTGGCAGGGCATTCCATGAACTCACGACTCGCTGAGTAAAGAACCTACCCCTAACATCTGTCCTATACCTACCACCCCTTAATTTAAAGCTATGCCCCCTCGTAATAGCTGACTCCATACGTGGAAAAAGGTTCTCATGGTCAACCCTATCTAAACCCCGAATCATCTTGTACACCTCTATCAAGTCACCCCTAAACCTTCTTTTCTCCAATGAAAACAGCCCCAAGTGCCTCAGCCTTTCCTCATACGATCTTCCTACCATACCAGGCAACATCCTGGTAAACCTCCTCTGCACCCGTTCCAGTGCCTCCACATCCTTCCTATAGTATGGCGACCAAAACTGCACACAATACTCCAGATGCGGCCGCACCAGAGTCTTATACAACTGCAACATGACCTCAGGACTCCGGAACTCAATTCCTCTACCAATAAAAGCCAGTACGCCATATGCCTTCTTCACAGCACTATTTACCTGGGTGGCAACTTTCAGAGATCTGGGTACATGGACACCAAGATCCCTCTGCTCATCCACACTACCAAGTATCCGACCATTAGCCCAGTACCCCATCTTTTTGTTACTCTTACCAAAGTGAATCACCTCACACTTACCTACATTGAACTCCATTTGCCACCTTTCTGCCCAGCTCTGCAGCTTATCGATATCCCGCTGTAACCTGCCACATCCTTCCTCACTGTCAACAACTCCACCGACTTTCGTATCATCCGCAAACTTGCTCACCCAACCTTCTAACCCCTCCTCCAGGTCATTTATAAAAATGACAAACAGCAATGGTCCCAAAACAGATCCTTGCGGAACACCGCTAGTAACTGCACTCCAAGATGAACCTTTACCATCAACTACTACCGTCTGCCTTCTTCCAGACAGCCAATTCCTAATCCAAACCTCCAACTCACCCTCAGTGCCATACCTCCGTATGTTTTGCAGTAGCCTACCATGGGGAACCTTATCAAACGCCTTACTAAAATCCATATACACCACATCTACCGCTTTACCCTCGTCTACCTCCTTAATCACCTTCTCAAAGAATTCAATAAGGTTTGTGAGGCACGACCTACCTTTCACAAAACCATGCTGACTATCCTTGATCACATTATTCCTATCCAGATGTTCATAAATCCTATCCCTTACAATTCTCTCTAAGATTTTGCCCACAACAGAAGTGAGACTCACCGGCCTATAGTTACTAGGGTTATCGCTACTCCCCTTTTTGAACAAGGGAACCACATTTGCTATCCTCCAGTCTTCTGGCACTATTCCTGTAGACAACGAGGACATAAAAATCAAGGCCAATGGCTCTACAATCTCTTCCCTTGCTTCCCAGTGAATCCTAGGATAAATGCCATCAGGCCCAGGGGACTTATCTGTTTTCACCCTTTCCAGAATTTCCAACACCTCTTCCCTACATACCTCAATACATACAGCTATATCATTAATGTACATTGTAAAAAGCTGCGGTCCCAGCACTGATCCCTGCGGTACCCCACTGTCACCGTCGCCATTCCAAAAGGGAGCCGTTTATCACTACTCTTTGTTTCCTGTCAGCCAACCAATTTTCAATCCAAGTCAGTATTTTGCCCCCAGTACCATGTTTCCTAATTTTGCTCACTAACCTCCTATGTGGGACTTTATCAAAAGCTTTCTGAAAGTCCAGGTACACTACAGCTACTGGTTCTCCCTTGTCCATCTTCAGAGTTACATCCTCAAAAAATTCCAGAAGATTAGTCAAGCATGATTTCCTCTTCATAAATCCATGCTGACTCTGACCTATCCTGTTACTGCTATCCAAATGTTTCGTAATTTCATCCTTTATAATTGACTCCAGCATCTTTCCCACCACTGGTCTACAATTCCCTGCTTTCTCTCTCCCTCCTTTCTTAAAACGTGGGACAACATTAGTCACCCTCCAATCCGCAGGAACTGATCCTGAATCTATAGAACATTGGAAAATAATCACCAACGCATCCACGATTTCTCGAGCCACCTCCTTCAGTACCCTGGGATGTAGACCATCATGTCCTGGGGACTTATCAGCTTTCAACCCTAACAGTCTCTCCAACACCAATCCTGGCAAATATAAATTCCCTTCAGTTCAGGTCCTTCAGCCACTGTTACCTCAGGGAGATTGTTTGTGTCTTCCCCAGTGAACACAGATCTGAAGTACCAATTCAACTCTTCTGCCATTTCTTTGTTCCCCGTAATAAATTCCCCTGTTTCTGTCTTCAAGGGCTCAATTTTAGTCTTAACCATTTTTTTGCCTTTCATATACCTAAAAAAGCTTTTACTATCCTCCTTTATATTTTTGGCCAGTTTACCTTCGTACCTCATTTTTTTCTGTGTATTTCCTTCTTAGTAACTTCTGTTGTTCTTTAAAAGCTTCCCAGTCCTCCGTTTTCCCACTTATCTTTGCTACGTTATACTTTTTCTCTTTTAACTTTATATGTTTCTTAATTTCCCTCGTCAGCCACGGCCACCCCTGCCTCCCCTTAGGATCTTTCTTCCTTTTTGGAATGAACTGATCCTGCATCTTCTGCATAATGCACAGAAATATCTGCCATTGTTCCTCCACTGTCATCCCTGCTAAGGTATTGCACCATTGAACTTTGGCCAGCTCCTCCCTCATAGATCCATAGTTCCCTTTATTCAACTGAAATATTGTCACTTCCGATTGTACCCTCTCCCTCTCCCTCCCAAATTGCAGATTGAACCTTATTGTATTATGGTCACTACATCCCAATGGCTCCTTCACTTCGAGGTCCCTGATCAATTCTGGGTCGTTACACAATACCCGATCCAGAATTGCCTTCTCCCTGGTAGGCTCCAGCACCAGCTGCTCTAAGAATCCATCTCGGAGGCACTCCACAAAGTCTCTTTCTTGGGGTCCAGTACCATCCTGATTCTCCCAGTCGACCTGCATGTTGAAATCCCAATTTCAGCTCCTTATTCAACTTACATTCTACACCCAGACTACTGTTTGGGGGCCTGTAGATAACTCCCATGAGGGTCGTTCTACCCTTAGAATTTCTCAGCTCTATCCACACTGACTCTACATCCCCGGATTCTAGGTCCCCCCGCGCAAGGGACTGAATATCATTCTTTACCAACAGGGCCACCCCACCCCCTCAGCCCGTCAGCCTGTCCTTACAATAGCACGTGTAGCCTTGAATATTCAGTTCCCAGGCCCTGTCCACTTGAAGCCACGTCTCCGTTATTCAGAAAATTAAGGGATGATGTGGATGATGTCAAGACCTTTCAGGCAGTTATATACAAGAGAATGATGTTATTTGTTCGTCAGAAGTGGCTGTCACCACTGGGGCCATCCCCAGTAGCCGACAGGGCAGACAGGAGTCCCGCACGTGACTGTGGGACTGGAATTGGATGGAGGCCCCACGACATGAACAGCAGATTTCTCTGATCCTAGGTTCACAGGAGTGTCACTCTCTACCTGCTGGGACACAGGGAACAGGAGCGTCACTCTCTACCTGCTGGGACACAGGGAACAGGAGCGTCACTCTCTACCTGCTGGGACACAGGGAACAGGAGCGTCACTCTCTACCTGCTGGGACACAGGGAACAGGAGCGTCACTCTCTACCTGCTGGGACATGGGGAACAGGAGTGTCACTCTCTACCTGCTGGGACACAGGGAACAGGAGCGTCACTCTCTACCTGCTGGGACACAGGGAACAGGAGCGTCACTCTCTACCTGCTGGGACATGGGGAACAGGAGTGTCACTCTCTACCTGCTGGGACACAGGGAACAGGAGCGTCACTCTCTACCTGCTGGGACATGGGGAACAGGAGTGTCACTCTCTACCTGCTGGGACACAGGGAACAGGAGCGTCACTCTCTACCTGCTTGGACATGGGGAACAGGAGTGTCACTCTCTACCTGCTGGGACATGGGGAACAGGAGCGTCACTCTCTACCTGCTGGGACACGGGGAACAGGAGCGTCACTCTCTACCTGCTGGGACACGGGGAACAGGAGCGTCACTCTCTACCTGCTGGGACACGGGGAACAGGAGCGTCACTCTCTACCTGCTGGGACACGGGGAACAGGAACGTTGCTCTCTACCTGCTGGGACACAGGGAACAGGAGCGTCACTCTCTACCTGCTGGGACACGGGGAACAGGAACGTCGCTCTCTACCTGCTGGACACGGGGAACAGGAACGTCGCTCTCTACCTGCTGGGACACGGGGAACAGGAGCGTCACTCTCTACCTGCTGGGACACAGGGAACAGGAGCGTCACTCTCTACCTGCTGGGACACAGGGAACAGGAGCGTCACTCTCTACCTGCTGGGACACAGGGAACAGGAGCGTCACTCTCTACCTGCTGGGACACGGGGAACAGGAGCATCATTCTCTACCTGCTGGGGATCAGGGACAGGAGCATCACTCTCTACCTGGGATATGGGCAACAGGAGCATCATTCTCTACCTGCTGGGACACGGGGAACAGGAGTGTCACTCGCTACCTGCTGGGGAATGTGAACAGGAGCATGGCTCTCTTCATTCCTCATTCCCCCGTAACACCTCACCTGCTCCAACATTCCCAGTTGCCCGCTGGTGGTGAGGGGAAGCATGTCCTTCTCTCCACCACTGCCACTCTTGCTCCCCTCCTCTATCTTTACGCTTGGTTCAGAGTCAGACCATGTCCTCACTGTCGACAAGAGTGTAGAAAACAACAGGTCAGAGTGCACAGAGTCAACGCTTCATAGAGAAAACATGAAAGAAAAATCATCCCTTCACAAAACAACACATACCCTGACCAATAAAACGCGTGCCCATTGAAATCCTCCCTCTGCTGGGGAGAAACCCCATCCAGCTGACAATAGCCTCCCTCATCCCACAGCTCCTTCCCGACACAGCCCCTACCTTGCTGACCTTACGTCCATCATCTCCCTGAACCTTCAGAGCTCATTGACCACAGGACACGCCAACTGGCCCTGTCCTGAACTGAACTGCAGGACCAAGACAGCCAGACGAAAGCCTGCGGTCCTTTCAGGCAGATACGTTCGTCACAGAACACAATAACAACGCTCGGGCCACAGATGACTCTCGTGTCCCCAAAAGAGGGCAGGCGAGCTGGGTGGGAGAAGAATGGGACTTGAGGGAAGCAGTGGAGACCAGCAGGGGTCTAGCTAAGCCAGACCGAGTCCGCACCCTCACTGATAGGGCCCTGGGCCAGATCCGGAAACCTGCCTGTATAGAGAGGAGGAGGGTGGGGTCCCATCAGACTGGGACTGGGGGCGGGGCCCCATGGGACTGGGACGGGGGGGGCGGGGCCCGTGGGACTGGGACAGAGGGGGGCGGGGCCCCTTGGGACTGGGACAGAGAGGGAGGTGGGGCCCGTGGGACTGGGACAGAGGGGGGGGGGCGAGGCCCCATGGGACTGGGACAGAGGGGGGGGCGAGGCCCCGTGGGACTGGGACAGAGGGGGGTGGGGCCCCGTGGGACTGGGACAGAGGGGGGGGCGGGGTCCCATGGGACTGGGATGGGGGGTGGGGCACAGGCTCCCATTGGACAGGGACAGAGGGGGGCAGGGAATGTGGCCTTTTAGAATAGATAGTGTGTGCGGGGGAGGGGGGGGATTAGATATTTGCAGTGAGTCCAGCCGCTAACACCAAGTACTTGGAGTCTCAATGATACTTCAGTCACAGAGTCCTGCAGCACGGAGAGCAGGCCATTCAGCCCAATCTGGTCCGTGCTGACCAAAATCTCCATCGACACTAACCCCATTTCTCTGCACTTGGCCCATATCCTTCTAATCCTTTCCGATCCATGTATTTGTCCAAATGTCCTTTTAAATGCTGTTAATGTACCCGCCTCAACCACCTCCATATGCGTACCACCCTCTGTGTAAAAAAGTTGCCCCTCAGGTTCCCTTTTATTCTTTCCCCTCTAACCTTCAACTGATGCCTCGATTCCCCAACCCTGGGAAAAAGACTGAGTGCATTCACCCTCTCCATGCCTCTCATGATCTTATACACGTCTGTAAGGTCCCCCTCACTCTCCTACGCTCTAAAGAAAAAAGTCCTCATGTGCCCAACCTCTCCCTGTAGCTCAGACCGTTGAGTCCTGGCAACATCCTTGTAAATTTTGTCTGCACTCTTTCCAGTTTAATAACATCCTTCCTATAACAAGGTGACCAAAAGTGAACACAATACTGCCGAGTGCGGCCTCACCAACGTCCTGTAGAACTGCAACAGAACTTCCCAACTTCTATACTCATTGCCCTGACTGATGAAGGCCAGTTTGCCAAAAGCCTTCTTCACTGCCCTGTCTACCTGGGACTCCACTTTCAGAGAACTGTACACCTGAACTCCAAGGTCCCTCTGTTCCACTCGTGACCATAAAACTCCTGCCTTGATTTGCCTTTCCAAAATGCGAGCCCTCACACTTATTGATATTAAACTCCCTTTGCCATTTCTCAGCCCACTACCCCAGCTGACCAAGGTCCTGCTGCAATTCCTGAGGACCTTCCTCATTCTCCATGATCCCTCCTATTTCAGTGTCATCAGCAAACTTACTCATCAATCCTTGTACATCCCAAATCATTGATCCAGATAACAAACAGTAATGGGCCCAGCACCGACCCCTGAGGGACTCCACTAGTCACAGGCCTCCAGTCCGACCAGCTTCCTACCATCGAGCCAATCGTGTATCCAGTTTGCTCGGTCACCCTGGATTCCATGCGATCTAACCTTCCAGAGCAGCCTACCATGTGGAACCTTATCAAAATCCTTACTGAGATCCACATAGACGACATCTACCACCCTGCCCTGGTCAACCTTCCTGGTCACTTCATCAAAGAACTCGAACAAATTTGTGAGGCATGATCTCCCACACACAAAGCCGTGCTGACTACTCCTAATCAAACCCTGTCTTTCCAAATGCATGGATATCTTATCCTTCAGCATCTTCTCCAGTAACTTGTCTACCACAGATGTTAGGCTGACTGGCCTGTAGTTCCCAGGCTTTTCTTTGCTGCCCTTCTTCAATAAGGGCACAGCGTTCACCTCAGTCCTAATCCTGCCCACTTCCTCCTTACAGACTCTACCTTCCACACAGGGCTCCAATTCTGGGTCTGGCAAGATGCTTCCAACAGAACATTCCTTGGGAATAGACCTTTCGGTGTCAGAACTGGGATCACAGCCGCTATCACTCTCCACCTGCTGGGAAGTGGGAGCTGGACCTTCACTTTTTACCTGCTGGGAAAGGAGAAGGGGGATGTCACTTTCTGCTGGTAAAGTGAAATATCACTCTCTACCTGCTGGGACACGGGGAACAGGAGCGTCACTCTCTACCTGCTGGGACACGGGGAACAGGAGCGTCACTCTCTACCTGCTGGGACACGGGGAACAGGAGCGTCACTCTCTACCTGCTGGGACACAGGGAACAGGAGCGTCACTCTCTACCTGCTGGGACACGGGGAACAGGAGCATCTCTCTCTCTACCTGCTGGGACACAGGGAACAGGAGAGTCACTCTCTACTTGCTGGGACACGGGGAACAGGAGCATCACTCTCTACCTGCTGGGACAAAGGATTAAGGTGCATCACCCATTACCTGCTGGGACACAGGGAACAGGAGCGTCACTCTCTACCTGCTGGGACACAGGGAACAGGAGTATCACTCTCTACCTACTGGGACACAGTGAACAGGAGCGTCACTCTCTACCTGCTGGGACACGGGGAACAGGAGCATCATTCTCTACCTGTTGGGACACGGGGAACAGGAGCGTCACTCTCTACCTGCTGGGACACGAGGAACAGGAGCGTCACTCTCTACCTGCTGGGACACGGGGAACAGGAGCATCACTCTCTACCTGCTGGGACACGGGGAACAGGAGTGTCACTCTCTACCTGCTGGGACACAGGATTAAGGTGCGTCACCCATTACCTGCTGGGACACAGGGAACAGGAGCGTCACTCTCTACCTGCTGGGACACAGGGAACAGGAGAGTTACTCTCTACCTACTGGGACACAGGGAACAGGAGTGTCACTCTCTACCTGCTGGGACACAGGGAACAGGAGTGTCACTCTCTACCTGCTGGGACACAGGGAACAGGAGTGTCACTCTCTACCTGCTGGGACACAGGGAACAGGAGTGTCACTCTCTACCTGCTGGGACACAGGGAACAGGAGCATCACTCTCTACCTGTTGGGCAACGGGAACAGGAGAATCACTCTCTATCTGCTGGGACACGGGGAACAGGAGCGTCACTCTCTACCTGCTGGGAAAGGGGAATAAGACAGTCACTCCCGACCTGCTGGGAAAGGGGAAAAGGAGCGTCACTCACTACCTATTTAACCACTGCTACAAAGGGATCTGAAGCTTTGTGCTCATCGGGACTGAATTCAAGAATCAAACTTTCGGAAAAGCTTTGGGAGGCTGGAGTGATGCTGAGGCCCATACTGGGCAAGAAGGGCACATTTCCTCTGTTAAAAGGGGCATTAGTAAACCAGATGATGGGGGTGTGAGGAGGAGTTGTCTGTAAACCACAATCGATGACAGTTGTCACGGTCCCATGACCGAGACCAGCTTCCAGTTCCTTATTGAACCACCAAATGTACATTTTCTCAGATATCGTGTCACAGTTTGAACCTGTGATTCCCGATCTGTATTGTGACCAGGTCACTTTGTTCCCTGTATACTGGCAAACCAGATTGTCAGTCCCTTCAGGACCCTCCCCGTCCCCCTTCAGCCCTGTGATAGATCCCCAGCTCTTCTGAATGCAGCATCTTCCTTGTTCCTCACCTGGTGCAATGTCTCCACATCCCTGCTGGGGGAGCTGGGCTGGGAGCTCTCCATTCCAGCGCTCCCACTCTCCTCCAGCTTCACTGTGCTCAGGTCAACTGTGAGTGATGGCCTCTCTGGGAACAGAGTCCAGTAAACACCGGTCAGCGCAGAAGGACAGAAAGAGCGAGAGATGACAGAGAGTCGCAGGGAGAGAGAGAGAGAGACAGAGAAGCACAGAGAGAGACACACACAGAGAAAAAAATGCAGAGAGAGAGAGAGACACACACATATACAGAGACACACACACACAGAGTGAGACACAGAGAGAGACACACACACACACTGACAGAAAGACTCCTGAAAACACTTCACCCTAACACCACCCTTCTCCTTGAGAGATCTTCTCACCCCAACACGAACACTCCCTCACTCTCAGGAACGCTCCTCACTGACTGCTCTCAATTATTGCTGGCAGCATCTCCTCCCTCGAGGAAGCCCTGTCCACTCTCTGCCTGACCCTCTGTCACCTCCTCCACTGGCGGCCTTCCCTCCCTCAAACTGACACATGGCTCCGCTAACAGTCCCGAGGTTGTGAGGTTCTGCTGCTGCCCAGTTTGGTGCCTGCTGAAGCAGCACTTCTGTCCATTCTTCTGTCGCTCCCCGTCCCGATACTGTTCCGTGTCCACGTTGGATTCCATTCCGCTGCCCCGTCCGCCGTCTCTACCCTTAAAAACCATGTCCTGCACAACTGTGTCACTGTCGGCCCAGCTGCTGGACTCTGCCACTCTCGCTGGGACAGATCGCCACAGACAGACCCACTGAGACACTGCACACGGCCTCATCAGGACCCCTCGCCTTACTGCCTTCCTCTGATGCCATCCACACTATGGGCATGGTATCCAAAGCACAGAGGTCAGGATCCAGAGAGTCCACGTCGGCATTGACCCAGCTCAGCCCAGTCTGAAACTCACCCATACTTGCCAGCTGTCTTCCCTTCCCCCCCCACCTCCATCCCCGCCACCCAGCCCCACACCACCATCCACGCTCCCAAACCTGCCCAGCTCAGGCAAAGAACACTCACTCCCTACCTCGGTCGCGGGCCTGCAGTCTCCACGGCAAGGAGGTATTTTCAAGGCACGATTCTTCAGGAGGAGACGCCTCGCACCCAGAAAAGGGCTCACAGCTGCTGTCACTCTCGGCCTGTTGGTAATGGAGAGGAGAAACCTCACTCTCTACCTGCTGGGAAACAGGGAACAGGAGCGTCACACTCTACCTGCTGGGACACGGGGAACAGGAGCGTCACACTCTACCTGCTGGGACACGGGGAACAGGAGCGTCACACTCTACCTGCTGGGACACGGGGAACAGGAGCGTCACACTCTACCTGCTGGGACACGGGGAACAGGAGCGTCACACACTACTTGCTGGGACACGGGGAAGAGGAGCGTCTCTCTCTACCTGCTGGGACACGGGGAACAGGAGTGTCACTCTCTACCTGCTGGGACACGGGGAACAGGAGCGTCACTCTCTACCTGCTGGGACACGGGGAACAGGAGCGTCACTCTCTACCTGCTGGGACACGGGGAACAGGAGCGTCTCTCTCTACCTGCTGGGACACGGGGAACAGGAGTGTCACTCTCTACCTGCTGGGACACGGGGAACAGGAGCGTCACTCTCTACCTGCTGGGACACGGGGAACAGGAGCGTCACTCTCTACCTGCTGGGACACGGGGAACAGGAGCGTCACTCTCTACCTGCTGGGATACGGGGAACAGAAGCGTCACACTCTACCTGCTGGGACACGGGGAACAGAAGCGTCACACTCTACCTGCTGGGACACAGGAACAGGAGCGTCACTCTCTACCTGCTGGGACACAGGAACAGGAGCGTCACACTACCTGCTGGGTCACAGGAACAGGAGCGTCACTCTCTACCTGCTGGGACACGGGGAACAGGAGCGTCACACTCTACCTGCTGGGACACAGGAACAGGAGCGTCACTCTCTACCTGCTGGGACACGGGGAACAGAAGCGTCACACGCTACCTGCTGGGACACGGGGAACAGAAGCGTCACACTCTACCTGCTGGGACACGGGAACAGGAGCGTCACTCTCTACCTGCTGGGACACAGGAACAGGAGCGTCACTTTACCTGCTGGGACATGGGGAACAGAATCGTCACACTCTACCTGCTGGGACACGGGGAACAGGAGCGTCACTCTCTACCTGCTGGGACATGGGGAACAGGAGCGTCACTCTCTACCTGCTGGGACACGGGGAACAGGAGCGTCACTCTCTACCTGCTGGGACACAGGAATAGGAGCGTCACTCTCTACCTGCTGGGACACGGGGAGCAGGAGCGTCAACACACTACCTGCTGGGACACAGGAACAGGAGCGTCACTCTCTACCTGCTGGGACACAGGAACAGGAGTGTCACTCTACCTGCTGGGACACGGGGAACAGAAGCGTGACACTCTACCTGCTGGGACATGGGGAACAGGAGCGTCACTCGCTACCTGCTGGGACACAGGAACAGGAGCGTCATTCTCTACCTGCTGGGACACGGGGAACAGGAGCGTCACACACTACCTGCTGGGACACAGGAACAGGAGCGTCACTCTCTACCTGCTGGGACACGGGGAACAGGAGCGTCACTCTCTACCTGCTAGGACACGGGGAACAGGAGCGTCACTCTCTACCTGCTGGGACACGGGGAACAGAAGCGTCACTCTCTACCTGCTGGGACACAGGAACAGGAGCGTCACTCTCTACCTGCTGGGACACAGGGAACAGGAGCGTCAACACACTACCTGCTGGGACACAGGAACAGGAGCGTCACTCTCTACCTGCTGGGACACGGGGAACAGAAGCGTCACACTCTACCTGCTGTGACACGGGGAACAGAAGCGTCACACTCTACCTGCTGGGACATGGGGAACAGGAGCGTCACTCTCTACCTGCTGGGACACGGGGAACAGAAGCGTCACACTCTACCTGCTGGGAAACAGGAACAGGAGCATCACTCTCTACCTGCTGGGACACAGGAACAGGAGCGTCACTTTACCTGCTGGGACACGGGGAACAGGAGCGTCACTCTCTACCTGCTGGGACACGGGGAACAGGAGCGTCACTCTCTACCTGCTGGGACACGGGGAACAGGAGCGTCACTCTCTACCTGCTGGGACACGGGGAACAGGAGCGTCACTCTCTACCTGCTGGGACACGGGGAACAGGAGCGTCACTCTCTACCTGCTGGGACACGGGGAACAGGAGCGTCACACACTACCTGCTGGGACACGGGGAACAGGAGCGTCACACACTACCTGCTGGGACACGGGGAACAGGAGCGTCACACACTACCTGCTGGGACACAGGAACAGGAGCGTCACTCTCTACCTGCTGGGACACGGGGAACAGAAGCGTCTCACTCTACCTGCTGGGACACGGGGAACAGAAGCGTCACACTCTACCTGCTGGGACACGGGGAACAGAAGCGTCACTCTCTGCCTGCTGGGACACGGGGAACAGGAGCGTCACTCTCTACCTGCAGGGACACGGGGAACAGGAGCGTCACTTTACCTGCTGGGACATGGGGAACAGGAGCGTCACTCTCTCCCTGCTGGGACACGGGGAACAGGAGCGTCAGTCTCTACCTGCTGGGACACGGGGAACAGGAGCGTCACACTCTACCTGCTGGGACACGGGGAACAGAAGCGTCACTCTCTACCTGCTGGGACACGGGGAACAGGAGCGTCACTCTCTACCTGCTGGGACACGGGGAACAGGAGCGTCACTCTCTACCTGCTGGGACACAGGAACAGGAGCGTCACTCTCTATCTGCTGGGACACAGGAACAGGAGCGTCACTTTACCTGCTGGGACACGGGGAACAGGAGCGTCACACTCTACCTGCTGGGACAAGGGGAACAGGAGCGTCACTCTACCTGCTGGGACATGGGGAACAGGAGCGTCACTCTCTACCTGCTGGGACACGGGGAACAGGAGCATCACTCTCTATCTGCTGGGACACGGGGAACAGGAGCGTCACTCTCTACCTGCTGGGACACGGGGAAAAGGAGCGTCACTCTCTACCTGCTGGGACACAGGAACATCACTATTTGGCACGGAACGGCAACATTCATATTTCTGGTGCTCTTCCCTTTCTGCTTGCTTCCCCTCAGTGTCTCCTGCTTTAAACGCCACCACGGTTCACTCCTGCCCCTTTCCTCACCTGCTCGGCCACTTGCAGCAGCCTTCTGGGTAAGCCGGACTGTGAACTCTCCACACCATTGCTGTCATTCATCTCCAGTTTCACTGCGACCAGGTGAATGGATGGCGATATCCTCTCTGAGAATATACCCCGGGGAGAAAGGTCAGAACAGACAGCGAAACATGGCTTTCCCCATAACCTCTCCCATCGGAGAGGAATTTTACCTTGATGATGATGAACCCCCTCCTTGGCTAAGAAATCAACTCCTCCCTCGCACTCCAATGTTCTCATATTTGTGGGTGATTCCACTCTCGCTCCCCTTCCCTCACCAACAAGTTCTCCTGCCCAATCAAAGAAAGCCTCACTTTTTCACGAACTCCCTCCCTCACCAACCTGCTCCTCCCTCGCCCTTGCTTATTCCCTTCTCACTCGCTTCCTCACCGACTCCCCTCCCCCCCTCACATGTCAGACTGGCAGACACACGTGGTGATGCTCACATGTGGACACACAGGCACCAGGATGTGCATGCAAACACAAACACACACAGAGGCAGATGCACACACGCGTGCACAGACACACACACACACACACACACAGATGCACACGAGCGCACACGCTCACAGACTCAGATGCGCACACTCACAGACACACACACACAGACATGGACATGTGCGTATACACAGACACACGCACATACAGATGCATGCACGCACACATGCTCACAGACACACGCACAGTCACAGACACACACATGCAGACATGGACACACAAGCACAGACATGCATACACAGACATATACGCGCCCAGTCACAGATATACACACACACACACTCACACGGATACACACATGCAGACATGGACACGGGTGCACACACAGACACACACGCACACACAGAGCCACAGCTGGCCCTGCACGTCTATGCCCGTCCTGCAGCAATAGCTAAGCACGCACCCTGACTGAAACTGCTGTCGATGATCCTGTAGACTTTGTATGGCTGGAAGTGGTTGAGCTGGGAGCGTTCTGGGACCTCCACAAAATCACTGCTTTTGTGGAGCGCGCATCGCAGCCTCGATTTCCAGGTGCGGGGATTCAGGCTCCGCCAATCCCGGCACGGCCCCTTGAACCTGGCCCAGGCCTGGACAGAGAGAGCTCGGGCTGTTAGTGCAGAGACCGAGACAGACCAATGCCCGATACATACACTGTCCTCCCCATCAAACACTCCCAGGGACAGGGACAGCACGGGGTTAGATACAGAGTAAAGCTCTCTCTACACTGTCCCCCCCCCATCCCAGGGACAGGGACAGCACGGGGTTAGATACAGAGTAAAGCTCTCTCTACACTGTCCTCCCATCAAACACTCCCAGGGACAGGGACAGCACGGGGTTAGATACAGAGTAAAGCTCCCTCTACACTGTCCCCCCCCATCCCAGGGACAGGGACAGCACGGGGTTAGATACAGAGTAAAGCTCCCTCTACACTGTCCTCCCATCAAACACTCCCAGGGACAGGGACAGCACGGGGTTAGATACAGAGTAAAGCTCCCTCTACACTCTCCCCTCATGCCAGGGACAGGGATAGCACAGGGTTAGATACAGAGTAAAGCTCCCTCTACACTGTCCCCCCATCAAACCCTCCCAGGGACAGGACAGCACGGGATTAGGACTGGCTGGGTTGATATCTCTCCCTGAACGTTCCAGTCTCTCTCTCTCCCCCATTTACAATCCGGCTGATGGGCCAAGCTCTCGGTCACTGTCCCAGGAGCCAAGTGCAGCGTCTGAGTCAGGATCACGTGTTGTCTGACCTAGGCGCCCATAAAGCGGCAAGGGCATGTTGAAAATCTCTGAAGGGTTATTGCTGTCCACTGGAACCAAACTACAGGAGGAATTCCCCTCGATGGGAACGATCCCGTTTACTCCAGTCGTGACCCCTGACCCCCAGCCTCTCATTGCTGTTGGGTTGGAGAAGGGGGCGGCGTGGGTCTCACCTCAAAAATGGCGGCATCCTTGTCGTGCCTGTAGTCCTGATGATTGGCGTGCTTCCAGGGGATCCGGAACATTCCGAGATTGCGGTCCTCCCAGACCAGCCCCGGGTACCTCTCACTGTCCACTTGCTCGATCATCCACTGCTTCAGCCTGGGAGTGCTGCTCGGTACACCTGACATTCTGAGAGGCACAGAGAGTCAAGGCTGTGGGAGGGAGAGAGAGGGAGGGAGGATGGGGAGGGATGAGAGGGGGAGGGATGAGAGAGGGAGGGAGAAGAGGAAAGGATGTAATGAGAGAGAGGGAGAGACAGAGGAGAGATGAGAGGGAGGAGAGAGGGAGAGAGAGGGAGAGAGAGAGAGAGAGAGCAAGTGAGGGAGAGAAAAATGGAGAGATGGCGAGAGTCCCTGAGTCTGAGTGTGAACATCCCAACTCCCCCCACTCACCTCAATGTGACCTCCTGAACCACCCTCACCATGGCCCACCCAGCATCCTCCACCCTCTCATCCTGACCCTCCAAGCCCTCCTGGGTCACATTCTGAGGGTGTGAGAGTGTGGAGCAGAAAGGTGCAGCGGACAGTGGAAGGACTGTAAGGACAGTGAGTGGATAGAGGGAAGAAGGAAATAGAGCGAGGATGGATGGAGTGCAGTGAAGGGACAGGAGGATGGGGGAGGTTTGTGGATGGGGTGCATAAGTGAAGTTAAGGGCTGGAGGGGGTGAGGCGATCTCTGTGGAAGAGACAGAGGAAGGGGAGGGTAAGGAATCATGTGTTTCACAGACCGGGTCAACCAGGTCCAGATAAGCAATGACAGGGTTAACCAGGTCAGGGTAACTGATATATCATTAACCTGTTAGTCTCTCCAGGATGCTGCCTCATCTTCCTGACACTTCCCTTTACCCCAAATCCATGTTCAGGATCTGATGCTGGTTTTAAGGAAAAACAATTGAGATTTCTCCCTGGCAGACTTACGTTTCCCCTGATCCTGGTCCCGGTTCAGCAGCAGCTGGGTTGCTCTGTTATTTGTTGTTTGTGAAAAATTCAGTGTCGCCCAGCTCACTGCCTCTGCTCTGACTGTCTAATGCCAGTCTCCCGCCCTCCCCTTTATAGACTCACTCGATCACAAGCTTTCCCTTTCTCAGCAGCACTCCATGGTAAGAATCGCACAGTTACACCCACCCCCACCAAGGATTGAAGAAATTCCTCCTCATCTCTGCCTTTAATGGGTGTCCCGCCCACTCAGATGATACCTTCTGATGCCTAGACTTTCCCATAAGGGGAAACAACTTCTCCCCATCTACTCTGTCAAGTCCCCCAAAGGATCCTGTATGTTTCAATAGGCTCGCCTCTCAATCTTCTAAACACCAACATGAAGAAAGTGACGACAGCACATGCTGGACAGACAGAGTTGAGAAGGGTGGCGTTGGAAAAGCACCGCAGGTCAGGCAGCATCTGATCAGCAGGAGAGACGACATCAGGATGCCCGAAACATCGACTCTCCCGCTCCTCGGATGCTGCCTGACCTGCTGTGCTATTCCAACGCCACCCTTCTAAAACTTCAACACATCCAGACTACTCAACCTCTCCGCATAAGATAGTCCCTCCATGTCCAGGATCAGCCGAGTGAACCTTATCTGGACTACCTCCAATGCTATTATGTCGTTCTTTAGATAAGGGGCCCAGAACTGTTCACAGTATTCTGGCGGTGGTCTGATTAGATGCCTCACACAGATTTAGCAAAACTTGCCCATACCCATCCCCTCTGAATTAAAGACCAATGTTCCATTTGCCTTCCCCATCCTGCTGATCTTGGAATGCTAATCCCTCTATCATTGGGAAAATACTGAAATCTATTTTTAATGAAAATGCATTTAGACAGTTTTAGTACAGTCAGGCAGAGTAAGCATGGTTTTAGGAAAGTGAAATGGTTTCTGATGAAATAACTAGAATCCTTTGAGGATCTGCTAAGCAGGGTAGATAATGGGGAGTCAGTAGATGTGAGGTATTTGGATTTTCAAAAGTCACTCATGGTGTCATGTAGAAAGGTTATCACGCCTGACAAAAATATCTGGTGTTGGAAAGTGATACATTCGCATGGATAGAGGATTGGCTGACGAACAGGAAGTAGACAGTCAGAATAAACAGGTCAAACTGTAACTAATGGAATGCCACAGGGAGCAATGCCAAAATCTCAGCTATTTTCATATTTATAAATGACCTTGATGAAGGGACTGATTGTACCATAATCAAATTTGCAGCTGGCACAATGGGGTGGCACAGTGGTTAGCACTGCTGCCTCACAGCGCCTGACTGTGTGGAGTTTGCACATTCTCCCCATGTCTGTGTGGGTTTCCTCCCACACGCCAAAAATGTGCAGGTTAGGTGAACTGGCCATGCTAAATTGCCTGTAGTTTTAGGTAAAAGGGTAAATGTAGGGGAATGGGTCTGGGTGGGTTGCGCTTCGGCGGGTCGGTGTGGACTTGTTGGGCCGAAGGGCCTGTTTCCACACTGTAAGTAATCTAATATGAGGTTTGTAGTTAAAAACAATGACTGCAGATGCTGGAAACCCGAGTCTAGATTAGAGTGGTGCTGGAAAAGCACAGCAGTCCAGGCAGCATCCGAGGAGCAGTAAATCAACGTTTCGGGCAAAAGCCCTTCATCAGGAGGTTTGGCAGAACGATACAAAGAATGTGCAAAAGGACAAAGATTAGTTAGCAACAATTTGCCAGGCTCATCATAATGCGCGAAAATCAGCAGTTTCCATTTGATGAATATTAGAAGGTTCTAATGGGATAGAATATTAGAAAAAGCAAGATATTCTTAAAATGGAGGATGTGACTGCTGAATGCTCTGGGTGTTGTTGTACATGAATCACAAAGGTTTAAAAGGCAAGTATCACAAGTCATTAGGAAGGCAAGTGAAATGTTGCATTTTATTGTGAGGGTGGGTGTATCATGAATGCTATCATCCAATGTAGATTAGATTAGATTCCTTACAGTACAGAAACAGACCCTTTGGCCCAACAAATCCACACCGACCGTCCGAAGCGTAATCCACCCAGACCCATTCCCCATATTTACCCCGTAATGCACCTAACACTATGGGAAATTTAGCACGGCCAGTTCACCTGACCTGCACATCTTTAGATTGTGGGAGGATACCAAAGCACCCAGAGGAAACCCACGCAGACGGGGAGAATGTGCAAACTCCACACAGACAGTCGCTTGAGGCGGGAATTGAAACTGGGTCCCTGGCGCTGTCAGGCAGCAGTGCTAAGAACCAGTACATCCATACAAAGAAAAAACATTGTAGCCAGCTCATGTAGCCAACCCACCTGCACAAGCGCTGACAGCCATTTTCCCAGTTATTTGGCAATGAAGATCTGAAAAATGTGTTGCTGGAAAAGTGCAGTAGGTCAGGCAGCATCCAAGGAGCAGGAGAATTGACGTTTCGGGCATAAGCCCGATTCTCCTGCTCCTGGGATGCTGCCTGACCTGCTGCGCTTTTGCAGCAACACATTTTTCAGCTCTGATCTCCAGCATCTGCAGTCCTCACTTTCTCCTATTCAATGAAGATCATAAGACATAGGACCAGAAGTTGGCATCAAGTTCTCCACTCAATAAAGTCACAGCTGATTCAAAACTCCTCAACTCCACTTTCCTGCACTTCCCCCATAACCCTTGATTCAATTACTGACCGAGGAGCTGTCTACCACACCCTTGAATTTACTTAATGGCCCAGCCTCACTAGTAATCAAGTGTTTGGACCGACAAGTAACATCTGCATCACATAAATGCCAGATAATAGAACATAGAAGAATACAGCGCAGTATTTGGCCCTCGATGTTGCGCCGATCCAAGCCCACCTAACCTACACTAGCCCACTATCCTCCATATGCCTATCCAATGCCCGCTTAAATGCCCATAAAGAGTGAGAGTCCACCACTGCTACTGGCAGGGCATTCCATGAACTTACGACTCGCTGAGTGAAGAACCTACCCCTAACATCTGTCCTATACCTATAATGGCCATTACCAACAAGAGACATATTAACGACTGCCCCTTGACATTCAATGGTGCTACCATCACTGACTTCCGCACTATCCTCAGGGTTACCGTTGATCAAACATTGACCATTAATACCATGCTACAAGAGCGGGTCAGAGGCTGGGAATCCCACAAGTCAGGAGGGTGAGGCAATACTCCCCACTTGCCCCAGATGGGGTGGGCTCAGGGCTCAGCTCCATCACTGGAGAAGCTCGACTCCGCCCAGAGACAGAGCAAGGTTCGCCTGCGGCATCTCGCGCGCGGAGGCGGGGCTGGCGATGGCGGGCAGCGGCGTCCACAATGCACCGCGCTGCTGAAAGCGGTCTATCTGCGGGCGCGGCGCAGGCGCACTACACCCCGCCCTGGCCCGCGGGGCAGGCCGGGAGCGCCACCATTTTGAGGACAGAGCCGAACGGCGCTCGAGGGAACATGGCGCTCGGCTCCACCCGTCCACCACCTCCCTCGCCCACCCCGCGAAACATTAGCCCCCTCCCTCTCCCCAAAAACATCACAACTCCCGAGTTGGAGGGTCGGTTAGAGTGACGTTTCGGTTACCGGTTGGATGGGGAGGTTTTGGTTTGCTCCGTCTCTGGGTCTGAGTACGTGTGTCCCTTCTCTCTCCCGACCTTCCGTCCCGATGGCGGCAGCTCAGCGTCGACCGTTGGACCGGCACCGCGCATGCGACTCTACTCGCGCAGCCCCTGCGCATGCGTATCGAAGGGCAGTGCCCACGCGCCCCTCCTCGTACGCGCGCTCTCCTTCGTCTCGACCCCACAAATTGAGCCATTTCCTGAATGGGAGGGTCTGCCAGTGAAGTCTACATATAAAAGCACACACATATATACGTGTCTGTGTGCATGCACGCACGTCTGCATATATATGTCTGTATGCAATTTTGTGTATGTGTGTTAATTTCTGTGTGCATGTATTTATATGTATGTAAGTGTGTGTATTTATATGTGTTAATTTGTGTGCATGTCTTTATATATTTTGTATGTAATTATATGTATGTAAATGTGTGTGCATATTTATGTGTGTGTGTATTTCTCTGTATGAGTGTATTTACATGCATGTGTGTGCAGGGGCACAGATCTGTGTTTGTTTTGACTTAAAGGGAAATTGCTGCAGGAACTCAGCAGGTCTGACAGCACTTGTGAAACTGGGGAATGCTTGGCGGTGCCTTTGCCAAGAGAGGAAAAGAGACCATCAGCCTGTGAGAAATAGGAACCGGAGTACCCCTTTCAGCCCCTTGAGCCCACTCTGCCATTCAGTTGGATCATGGCTTATCCCAATTCCCTCACCTCCATGTTCCTGCCCTTTCCCTGTAACCCTTGATTTCCTTGACTGATCACGAACCTGTCTCAGCCATAAATATACACAGCGATTCTTCCTCCATAGCTCTCTGTGGCAAGTGTAACTGGCATTCCTTTATTCTGAGACTGTGTTCTCTGGCCCTAGACTGTCCCATGAGGAGAAACATCCTCTCAGCATTTACCCTGTCAAGCCCCTTAAAATCACCTCTCATTCTTAAACGCCATAGGGTACAGACCCAACCTGTTTAACCTTTGCCAATGTGCCAATCCCTCCAAACCAGAAATCGTCCAAATGAACCTTCATTAAACTGCTGCAGGGTGGTACATTGGCTCAGTGGTTAGCAAAGCTGTCTCATAGCACCAGGGACTCAGATTTCATTCCACCTTTGGGCGACTGTGTGGAGTTTGCACATCCTCGCCTGTGTCTGTGTGGGTTTCCTCTGGGTGCTCTGGTTTTCTCCCACAGTCCAAAGATGTGCAGGTTAGGGTGGGTTGGTTGGTTGTGCTAAATTACCCATAGTGCCCAGGGATATGCAGGTTAGGGTGGGTTGGCTGTGCTAAATTACCCATAGTGCCCAGGGATGTGCAGGTTAGGGTGGATTGGCTGTGCTAAATTACCCATAGTGCCCAGGGATATGCAGGTTAGGGTGGGTTGGCTGTGCTAAATTACCCACAGTGCCCAGGGATATGCAGATTAGGGTGGATTGGCCATGCTACATGTCCCACAGTGTTCAGGGATGCGTAGGTTAGGTGCATTAGTCAGGGGTAAACATAAGGTAGGGTGAATGGTTTTGGATGGGTTACTCTTCGGAGGGTTGGTGTGGACTTGTTGGGCTGAAGGGCCTGTTTCCACACTGTAGGGATTCTGTTCTCTGAATGGTGTGACATGAATGGGTTAGTTGTATTCCCACTGCCTGTGAGCTTTCTTCCCTTGAGTGCCCATCCAATTTCCTTTTCAGGCTGTATGTTTGAGGAGCCAATGACGGCCATTCAACCCATCAAGTTTGCTCTGCCACTCAATGAAGCTGATCTGATCGTCCTCCACTCCCTTTCCTGTCTTTTTCCCCTAAATTCCCTTTCTGATTAAAAACGTCTCCCTCTCTTTGTCTCAGCCTTGAATACCCACAATGCCCCAGCTCCGACAGCCCCCTGCAGTAAAGAATTCCACAGATTCACTCCACCCCCACCTCAGAGAGAGAAGAAATTCCTCCCCATCTCTGTCTTCAATCGGCGACCCCCTCTGAGATGACGCCCTCTAGACTCTCCCACACAAGATGGGAAACAACCTCTCCACATCTCCCCCTGTCAGTCTCCCCTCCCCTCCGTCTGTCTCAATATGGTCTCCCCTTGTTCTTCTAAACCCTATGAGTACAGGCCCAACCGACTCACTCCTCATAAGGCAGTCCCCCCCGTCCCCAGGATCAGCCGAGTGAAATTCTCTGGACTGCCTGCAATGACAGTGTATCTTTCCTTAGATGAGGGTCCCAGAACTATTCATAGTACTCCAAACGCAGTCTGACCAGTGCCTTGTACAGTTTTAGCAAAAACTTCCTCTATTTGTACTCCATCCCCTTTGAAATAATGGCTAATATTTGTCCTCCCTGTTCCCCGCTGAACTCGGATGCTAGCTTTTGTGATTCACGGACAGGGACTCGCGATCCCTCTGTCCTGCAACTTTCTCAATTTGAATATTGGTCAGCTCCTCAATTCTTACTGCCAGAGTGCATCCCCTTGTATGTTGCAACGTTATATTCCTTTTTTTTAAACCCACTCACTTAACCTGTTGATATCCCTTTGCAGAATCTGTGTGTCATCCTCACTACTTGCCTTCCAGCTTGTTTTGGTGTCATCGGCAAACTTGCTGATGATCGATTCACTTCGATTATCCCAGCATTTCATGTATATATTGTAAGTAATTTGTCATCCCAGCACTGATCCCTTGATGCACTCCACTAGTTACAAGTCACCAGCTACTCATTTTGAAACTAATGATTCTCTCTTTGAGGACGTCCGACAATTTTCCCGGATAATCGTCACATTTTTATACAACAATTGGTAGCTGGCCAACTTAAATTTGGTCATTTTTTGTTTTGAAAACCTCCCTTCCCAACAACTTAAAGACCTATCCGCAGTCTCTCTTCTGTGATACTCTTAGTCAAGACCAGGGCACATATTTTTAAGGTGAGAGGGAAACGATTTTAAAAAGACATGAGGGCAAATTTTGTTTTTAACACAGAGGGTGGTTCGTATGTGGAATGAACTTCCTGAGGAAGTGGTGGATGTGGGTACAGTCACAATGTTTAAAAAACATTTGGATAAGTACATGAATAAGAAATGTTTGGAGGAATATGGGCTAAGCACAGGTAGGTGGGACTATTCAGTTTGGGATTATGTTCAGCGTGGACTAGTTGAACCAAAGGGTCTGTTTCCGTACTCTAGAACTTGAAGTGGACTTGTTCCAGAACAAACACTTATAAGTACAGTATTTTTTCCTGAGTGCCTCATTTTGTCATTGCTTAAAATACCTGGCCATATCTGTCACCTCTGCCAGTGCAAACGTTTCTGCAGTTAAAGTTCTTTTAAGTGCTCTCTTCATTTTCCTGGTTCGCAGGCTAACAAACTGTATATCTCTCCCCAGTGAAAACGTAAGGTCGCCGTGCTTGACAAACCTGGCGGGGAGATCAATGAATCAAAATGAATGCGAAGTACCTGCCAGACCCTGGAAATCTGAAATATAACTGCAGAAGGCTGGAGAAACTCTGCTTGAACTGACAGGCACTGTGGAGAGAGAAAATAGAGATAGTATTGCGACGCTTCTTCAGAGTACTTATAGAGTCCTTTCGGTCCAACCAGTCCATGCCGACCAAAATCCCACACTAGACTAGCCCCACCTCTGCCTGCGCTGAGCCCATATCCCTCCAAACCTTTCCTATTCATGTACTAAGGTAAATGTCTTTTAAATGTTGTAACTGTACCCACATCTACCACTTCCTCAGGAAGTTCATTCTGCACGCGAACCACCCTCTGTGTAAAACAAGATTGCCCCTCGTGTGTTTTTAAAATCTTTCTCCTCTCACTTCCAAAATATACCCCCTACTCTTGAAATCCCCCATTCTAGGGAAATGACACTTGCCATTCTTATCTGGACCCCTCATAATTTTATAATCCTCTATAAGGTCACCCCTCAACCTCCTACGCCCCAGTGAAAAAAAACTTTGAGCCTATCCAGCCTTTTATAACTCAAACGCTCCATTCCTGGCAACGTCCTGGTAACTCTTGTCTGAACCCTCTCCACCTTAATAATTATCCTTCTTGTAACAGGGAGACCAAAGCTGGACACAGTACTCCAGACAAGGCCTCACCAATGTCCTGTACAACCTCAGTATGACGTCCCGACTCCTGTATTCAAAGGTCTAAGTAGAGAAGGCAAATGTGCTAAACACCTTTGTAACCATCCTATCTACATGTGACTTGAACTTCAAAGAATTATACCTGAACCCCTGGGTCTCTCTGTTCTGCAATACTATCCAAGGCCCGATGTTTAAGTCTCGTCTTTGTTTGTTTTACCAAAATGCAACACCTCGCTTTTCTCCAAATTAAAATTCATCTCGCCACACCTCAGCCCATTGACCCAATTGATCAAGATCTCTTTGTAATCTTAGATAATCTTCTTCACTGCCCACTTATACCACCAATCTTCGTGTCATTCGCAAGCTTACCAACCTTGCCTTCTATATTCTCATCCAAATCATTTCTATAAATAACGAAAGTGTCCCTGTGGAACACTGCTGGTGGCAGGCCTCCAGTTCATAGAGCAACCCTCCAGCACCACTCTCTGTCTCCTACTGTTAAGCAGAAAAACACACACACTCAGAAACACAGACACAGCAGTGTCTTTAAGACAGAGACAGAAAGGTTTTGATTAATAAGGGGGATGAAGGGTCACAGTGAGAAGGCAGGAGAATTGTGTTGAGAAACATTTCAGCCACGATCAAACAGCAGAGCAGATTCGACGGGCCAATTGGTCTTAACCTGTTCCAATTTCTTACGCTGTGTATTCTGAAGTTCTGATTCGACTTGAAACATTTACTCTGTTTCTGTCTCCCCAGCAGATGCTGCTAGGACCTGCTGAATTTCTCTAGGCTTTACTTGTTTTTATTTGGGAAGACTTGTCTATGTGGGAATGGGCCTGACTGGAAAACTGCTCCTTCTTGGAAGTGCAAGTGCGTGTTGTTGAAAGTTATATTTTCTTGAGGTCTGATTTGCCTCCAGCACTTCCCCAATAGTATCATATTTTCAGAGTGACGCTTCTAATGCACAACCACTCTACTTTCTGTGCATTATTTCTCATTTGAGCTAATAGTAGGGGAGTGTTGTCGAACAGAGAGACCTAGGGGTGCAGGTACATAGCTCCTTGAAAGCGGCACCACAAGTAGGTGAAGAAGGCCTTTGGTACGCTTGCCTTCATCCGTCAGCGCATTGAATACAGGAGTTTGAACATCATGTTCCAGCTGTACAGCACATTAGGGAGGCCGTGTGTGGAGTACTGCATACAATTCAGGCCGTTCTGTTACAGGTAGGTTAAGTTACTATATTTTACATTAGAATTAAGTCTCGGCACAACAGCGTGGGCCTAAGGGCCTGTTTTGTGCTGTACTTTTCTGTGTCTACGTTCTATGTTCTAAACCAGAAAGGTTACAAGAAAGACCTACAAGGATCTTACCGAGGTTGGAAGTTTGAGTGAAAAGGAGAGGCTGGATAGACTGGGACATTTTTCCCTCGAGTGTAGGAGGCAGAGGTGTGACCTTATAGCGCTTTATAAAATTATGAGGAGCATAGATAAGGTGAATAGCTTTTCCAAGGGGAGTCCAAAAGTAGGGGCATAGGTTTAAGGTGAGAGGGGCAAGTTATAAAAAAGGACGTCAGGGGTCACCTTTTCACACAGAGGATGTTGTATATATAGAATGAGCTGCCAGAGGAAGTGGTGGAGGCTGGTATAATTACATCATTAAAAAGGCATCTGGATGGGTACATGAAGAGAAAGGGTTTAGAGGAATATGGGCCAAATGCAGGCAAAATGGGACGGGTTCACTTTAGGAATCCTGGTCAGCATGGACGAGTTGGTGTGAGGGTCTGTTTCCATCTGTCTGACTCCCTGACCCTTTCCCTGGTTCCAGTCTTTTGTGAGTATCTGCCTCGTTTGATCAGAAGCCCATTAACATTCCGTTAGTCGACAGTTACTTCTGGATTATCCCAATTCAGCCTGATGTCTAATAGCTTCCAAACAGCAACTTTCAAATCTGAATTTCCTTATCAACTAATCTACTTCAAATTGCTTTAATACTTCTACTCCACAGGAAATTGTCTATGTGCAGGAAAGATGGTACAGTTGGGAAAAGAAGCGAGTCAAACAATCAAGGCAGGCAGGGACAAAGCAGAGAACAAGGTAGGACTGATACATTAAACTGCATTTACTTCAATGCAGAGGCCGAACAGGGAAGGCAGATGAAATCAGGGCATGGTTAGAAACATGGGACTGGGATATCGTAGCAATTACAGAAACATGGCTCAGGGATGGACAGGACTGGCAGCTTAATGTTCCAGGATACAAATGCTGTGGGAAGGGAGGCAAGAGAGGACAGGGAGTAGCATTTTTGATCAGGGATAGTATTCCTGCTGTACTTAGGGAGGATATTTCTGGGAATACATCCAGGGAAGTTATTTGGGTGAAACTAAGAAATAAGAAAGGGATGATCACCTTACTGGGATTGCATTATAGACCCCCTAATAGTCAGAGGGAAATTGAGAAAAAAGTTTGTAAGGAGATCTCAGTTATCTGTAAAAATAATAGGGTGATTATGGTAGAGGATTTTAGCTTCCCAAACATAGACTGGGACTGCCATAGTGTTCAGGGTTTAGATGGAGAGGAATTTGTTAAGTGTGCACAAGACAATTTTCTGATTCAGTATGTGGATATACCTACTAGAGAAGGTGCGAATCTTGACCTACTCTTGGGAAGTAAGGCAGGCCAGGTGACCGAGGTGTTAGTGGGACAGCACTTTGGGGCCAGCAACCAAATTCTATTAGTTTTAAAATAGTGATGGAAAATGATAGACTGGATCTAAATTGGGCTAATTTTGACAATATTAGGCAAGAACTTTCGAAAGCTGATTGGGTGCAGATGTTCGCAGGTAAAGGGATGACTGGAAAATGGGAAACCTTCAGAAATGAGATAACGAGAGTCCAGAGAAAGTATGTTCCTGTTAGGGTGTAAGGAAAGGCTGGTAGGTGTAGGGAATGCTGGATGACTAAAGAAATTGAGGGTTTGGTATAGAAAAAGAAGGAAGCATACGTCAGGTATAGACAGGATAGATCGATTGAATCCTTAGAAGAGTATAAAGGCAGTAGGAGTATACTTTAGAGGGAAATCAGAGGGCAAAAAGGGGACATGAGCTTTGGCAAATAGAGTTAAGGGGAATCCAAAGGGATTTTATAAATACATGAAGGACAAAAGGGTAACTAGAGAGAGAATAGGGCCCCTCAAAGATCAGCAAGGCGGCCTTTGTGTGGAGTTGCATCAGTGTTTACTGTGGAGAAGGACATGGAAGATGTAGATTTGGGAAATAGATGGTGACATCTTGAACAAAGAGCAAAGAAAATTTATAGTCCAGGAACAGGCCCTTCGGACCTCCAAGCCTGAGCCCATCCAAATGTACTGTCTAAACCTGTCGACCAATTCGTAAGTATCTGTATCCCTCTGCTCCCCACCTACTCATGCATCTGTCCAGATGCATCTTAAATGAATCTATCGTGCCTGCCGCTACCACCTCTGCTGGCAACACGTTCCAGACGCTCACTACCCTCTGTGTGAAGTACTTGCCGCATGTATCCCCCTTACACTTTCCACCTCTCACCTTGAAAGTGTGACCTCTCATTAATGAATCCTTCACCCTGGGAAAAAGCTTACCTCTATCCACCCTGTCTATACCCTTCTTGATTTTGTAAACCTCAATCAGGTCTCCCCTCAATCTTCTTTTTTCTAATGAAAACAATCCTAACCTACTCAACCTCTCTTCATAGCTAGCACCTTCCACACCAGGCAACATCCTCGTAAACCTTCTCTGCACCCTCTCCAAAGTGTCTACCTCCTTTTGGTTATGTAGCGACCAGACTTGCCAGTTCTTACACTCAATACCCCATCCAATGAAGGCAAGCATACTATATGCCTTCTTGACCACTCTGTCCACCTGTGCAGCAACCTTCAGGATACAATGGACCTGCACTCCCAGATCTCTCCGCCCATCAACTTTTCCCAAGGCTCTTCCATTCATTGTATAATTCGCTCTCGAATTAGACTTGCCTAAATGCATCACCTCATGTTTGTCTGGATTGAATTCTATCTGCCACATTTCTGCCCAACTCTCCAATCTATCTATATTCTCCTGTATTCTCTGACAGTCCCTTATGCTTTCTGCTACTCCACTAATCTTTGTGTCATCTGCAAACTTGCTGATCATACCAACAGTGTCCTCTTCCAGATCATTTATGTATATTACAAACAGTGGCCCCAACACTGATCCCTGTGGAACACCACTGGTCACCTTTCTCCATTTCGAGAAACTCCCTTCAACTACTACTCTCTGTCTCCTGTTGCTCAACCAGTTCTTTATCTACCTAGCTAGAACACCCTGCACACCATGTGACTTCAATTTCTCTATTATTTTACCATGGGGAACCTTATCAAACGCCTAACTAAGTCCATGTATATGACATCAACAGCCCTTCCTTCATCTATCAACTTGGTCACTTCCTCAAAGAACTCTATTAAGTTGGTAAGGCACAATCTCCCCCGGAACAAAACCATGTTGCTGTTCTTTTCTAAATATAAATAGATCCTATATCTCAGAACCCTCTCCAGCAACTTTCCCACCAGCGACGTCAGGCTCACTTGTCTGTAGTTACCCAGAATATCCCTACTACCCTTCTTGTACAAGGGGACAACATAAGCAACCCTCCAGTCCTCCGGCATCTCACATGTATTTAAGGATGCCACAAAGATATCTGTCAGGGCCCCAGCTATTTCCTCTCTTGCCTCCCTCAGCAACCTGGGATAGATCCCATCTGATCCTGGGGATTTGTCCACCTTAATAACCTCTAGCATACCCAACACATCTTCCCTACTTATGTCAACGTGATCCAGACTAATCAAACTTCTATCTCTAATCTCAAGAGTCATCATGTTCCTCTCCTCAATGAACATTACTACGACTACAATGTAGTGACTACAATGACTACAAAGTAATCATTCAGAATCTCACCCATTCTCTCAGGTTTGACACACAGCCTTCCTTCATTATCCTTTAGTGGATCAATCCTTTCTCTAGTTATCCACTTGCTTCTTATATAAGAATAAAATGCTTTGGCATTCTCCTTAATTCTGCTCGCTAAAGCTATTTCATGGCCCCTTTTAGCCCGCTTGATTCCTCATTTAAGACTTGTCCTACTCTTCCGATATTCCTCCAGGGCCCATTCTGTTCTTAGCTGCCTAGACCTTATGTACGCTTCCCTTTTCCTCTTGGCTAGTCGTACAATTACTCCTGTCATCCACGGTTCACGAATCTTGCCCTTCCTATCCTTTGCCTTCAACGGGACATGCCTATCCTGCACTATCTTTAATCTATCTTTGAAAGCCTCCCACATCTCAAATGTGGACTTCGCTTCAAATAGCTGTGTCCAATCCACACATCAGAGCTCCTGCCTAATTTTGATAATAATTAGCCTTGGCCCAGTTTAGCACTCTTCCCTTAAGGGCCACTCTCATCTTTATCTACCAGTATTCTAAAACTTACAGAATTGTGGTCACTGTTCCCAAAGAAATCCCCCACCACAACTTCCACCACCTGTCCTGGCTCATTCCCCAGTACCAGGTCCAATATGGCCCCTTCCCTCGTCGGACTATTGACATACTGCTCTAGAAAACGCTCCTGGACGCTTCTTACAAATTCTACCCCATTCAGACCTCTGACGCTAAGTGTATCCCAGTCAATGTTGGGAAAATTAAAATCTCCCATCACCACTACCCTATTGCCTCTACATCTTTCCATGAAGTGCTGGATGTCTTGAAACACATAAAGTGGATAAATCCCCAGGACCAGATCAGGTGTACCCTAGAACTCTGTGGAAGTGAGGGAAGTTATTGCTGGGCCTCTTGCTGAGATATTTATATCATCATTAGCCACAGGTGAGGTGCCGGAAGACTGCAGGTTGGCAAATGTGGTGCCACTGTTTAAGAAAGGTGGAAAGGAAAAGCCAGAGAACTATAGACCGGTGAGGCTGACCTTGATGGTGGGCAGGTTGTTGGTGGGAATCCTGAGGGACAGGATTGACATTGTATTTGGAGAGGCAAGGACTGATTAGGGATATTCAGCATTGCTTTGTGCATGGGAAATCATGTCTCATGAACTTGATTGAGTTTTTATTTAAGAAGTAACAAAGAGGATTGAAGAGGGCAGAGCCATAGACATGATCTATATGGACTTCAGTAAGGCATTTGACAACGTTCCCCATGGGAGACTGATTAGCAAGGTTAGGTCTCACGCAATACAGGGAGAACTAGCCATTTCGATACAAAACTGGTTCACAGGTACAAGGCAGAGGGTGATGGTGGAGGGTTGTTTTTCAGACCGGAGGTCTGTGACCAGTGGTGTGCCACAAGGATCAGTGCTGGGTCCACTACTTTTCGTCATTTATATAAATGATTTCAATGTAAACATAATATGTACAGTTAGAAGTTTATAGATGACACCAAAATTGTAGTGGACAGCAAAGAAGGTTACCTCAAATTACAACGGGATCTTGTTCAGATGGGCCAATGGGCTGAGAAGTGGCAGATGGAGTTTAATTCAGATAAATATGAGGTGCTGCATTTTGGAAAAGCAAATCTTAGCAGGACTTATACACTGAATGGTAAGGTCCTAGGGAGTGTTGCTGAACAAAGAGACCTTGGAGTGCAGGTTCATAGCTCCTTGAAAGTCGAGTCACAGGTAGATAGGATAGTGAAGGAGGCGTTTGGTATGCTTTCCTTTATTGGTCAGAGTATTGAGTACAGGAGTTGGGAGGTCACGTTGCAGCTCTACAGGACATTGGTTAGGCCACTGTTGGAATATTGCGTGCAATTCTGGTCTCCTTCCTATCGGAAGGATGTTGTGAAACTTGAAAGGGTTCAGAAAAGATTTACAAGCATGTTGCCAGGGTTGGAGGGTTTGAGGTACAGGGAGAGGCTGAATAGGCTGGGGCTGTTTTCCCTGGAACGTTGGAGGTTGAGGGGTCACCTTATAGAGGTTTATAAAATCACGAAGGGCATGGATAGGATAGATAGACAAAGTCTTTTCCCCGGTTGGGGAGTCCAGAACTAGAGGGCATAGGTTTAGGGTGAAAGGGGAAAAATATAAAAGAGACATAAGGGGCAACTTTTTTACGCAGAGGGTGGTACGTGTATGGAATGAGCTGCCAGAGGAAGTGGTGGAGGCTGGTACAATTGCAACATTTAAAAATGGATATTTGAATAGGAAGGGTTTAGAAGGAAACGGGCCAGGTGCTGGCAAATGGGACTAGATTGGGTTGGGATATCTGGTTGGTATGGACGAGTTGGACTGAAGGGTCTGTTTCCGTGCTGTACATCTCTATGACTGTAATTGGGTCAATGGGCTGAAGAGTGGCAGATGGAGTTTAATCTGGATAAATGCGAAGTATTACATTTTGGTAAAACAAACAAAGACAAGACGTATGGGTCAAGTGCTGGCAAATGGGGCTAGGTCGGGTTGGGATATCTGGTCGGCATGGACGGGTTGGACCGAAGGGTCTGTTTCTGGGCTGTACATCTCTATGACTCTAAGACTTATGCAAGTAAAAGTAGAGTCTTGGGTAGTGTTATAGAACAGAGAGACGTAGGGGTTCAGGTACATAATTCTTTGAAGTTTGCATCACATATAGATCGGGTAGCTAAGAAGGCATCTATCATGCTTACTTCCATCGCTCAGACCTTTGTTTGTGGAGTTGGAACAGGATATTGGTGAGTCCTCTTCTGGAGTACTGTGTCCAGTTCTGGTCGCCCCCCCCCCCCCCCCATCACGGGAAGGATAAGGTGGAGAGGGCTGAGAGAGATTTACCAGGATGTTGCCGGGAATGGAGGGTTTGAGTTATAAAGAGAGGCTGGAACTTTATTCACTGGAGCTTAAGAGTTTGAGGGGCAACCATATTGAGGTTTATAAAATGATGAGTAATAGATACAATGTATGGTGGGTGTCTTTTTCTAGGGTGGGGGATTTCAAGACTACGGGGCAGATTTTTAAGGTGAGAGGATAACGATTTTAAAAAGACATAAGGCGCAATTTTGTTTTACACCGAGGATGGTTCGTGTGGAATGACTTCCTGAGGAAGCGGTGGATGTGGGTATAGTTGCACTGTTTAAAAGACATTTGGATAAGTACATGAATAAGAAAGGTTTGGAGGGATATGGGTCAAGCGCAGGCAGTTGGGACTAGCTTAGTTTGGGATTATGGACTGGTTGAACCGAAGGGTCTGTTTCTGTGACTCTCTGACCGACGCTCTCCTGGTGAGAGAGTACGATGTGATCCTGCTCCCAGCCGGTAAAGGAGGGCCCTTGTAAGCATTAGGCCAACTTGGGAATGTAGGAGAATGTGAGGACTGCAGATGCTGGAGATCAGTGTCGAGAATGTGGTGCTGGGAAAGACATAGCAGGTCAGGCAGCATCCGACAAGCAGGAGAATCGACGTTTCGGCTATGAGCCCTTCATCAGGAGTGAGGCTTGTGGGCTGGGGGCGCTGAGAGATAAATGGGAGGGGAGTGGGTTTGGGGGGGAAGGTCTCTGAGAAAGCGATAGGTAGATGAAAGTGAGGGAGAAGGTGATAGGTCAGAGGGGGAGTGATGGACAGCTCCCCCCACCCCACTCCCCTCCCATTTATCTTTCAGCCCCAGCCCACATGCCTCATTCCTGATGAAGGGCTTATGCCCGAAACGTTGATTCTCCTGCTCCTCGGACGCTGCCTGACCTGCTGTGCTTTCCCAGCATCACACTCTCGACTTGGGAATGTGCCAAGGACCAAGAGAGGGGATTGAAAGGGGAGGGTTTCTCGTAACCGTAAGTACATACCTACAGCCAGAAGATGTACCTCCAGCCAGTAGAGTGAACCTGTTGTGAAATGATTGGATAAGATGGTCGTGTGTCCTGACCTGGAATGTAGACTCCGTGAACACATTTGGATAGAGATATGGATGAATAAATGTGGAACCTTTTAGTTGGATGTTATTATCTGTGGAAACAGTAAAAGCCTGTTACCTGTAAAAATAGTAGAAGGCATTTGCTTCTTGAATAAAGATTTGAGCTGTATACCATCTTTGTGATTTGTATGTCTCTTATGCATAAATGAGTAACAATTAAAGGAACCTGAATCCTATCTGATCTAAAGAAGGAATAAAGAATTAGAATGGCCTTCTCACCAGGCTACATCCTGGTGAATCTCTTCTCTTGTACAATCACCTCCTTCCTGTCGTGCAGTGACCAGAGCTGCGCATAGTGCTCCAGCTGAGGCCTACCTAACGTACACGGCTCCATCATGGCCTCCTTGCTATTGTATTCAGTGCCTTGACTAATAAAGGCAAGCATCCCTCATGCCTTCTTTCCCACCTATCGTGCTGTCTTCCATGTCCTGTGGACATGGACACCAAGATCCCAGAGTCCAGCCATTCATCATATACTCCCTTGCCTGGTTAGCCCTCCCAGA
The DNA here is from genome assembly GCF_037043375.1 of Chiloscyllium plagiosum. Classification (NCBI taxonomy): domain Eukaryota; kingdom Metazoa; phylum Chordata; class Chondrichthyes; order Orectolobiformes; family Hemiscylliidae; genus Chiloscyllium; species Chiloscyllium plagiosum. The sequence continues at coordinate 75,138,480 of NW_028270165.1, forward strand.
ATGCATCACCTCACACTTATCAGGATTCAACTCCTTTCGCCACTGGTCAGCCCATCTGACCAGCTTATTACATGTACAACATCAATCCTGCACTCGTCCCAACAGACGAAGATTTCAAAATAATTCCCCAGTCCACCTCAGTTGCAGACCCAGGTTGACAGAAATCATGGACCAGATTTCTGGACTGAACAAGGATCACTACTCATTACATAGTTCAGGGCTCCAGCTACAGGTAAAGTTATAAACCATAAGACCATATAAAGATCATAAAATACAGGAGCAGAATTACTCCATTTGGCTCAACAAGTCTGCTCCACCATTTGACCATTTCTGCTGTGTTTCTCAACCCCACTCTCCTGCCTTCTCCCTGTAAACCTTAATCCACTTGCCAATTAAGAACCTATTTCTCTCTGTCTTTAATACACTCAATGACTTGGGCTGTACAGCTTTCTGCAGCAATGAGTTCTACAGAGTCACCACCTTCTGGCTGACACAATTTCTCCTTTACTTACTTCCCTTTGCTCGGAGGCTGTGCCCTCAAGTCCTAGTCTCTCCTACTATTGAAAACAGCTTCTCCATTTCCACTCTCACCAGGCCTCTCAGTATTCTAGAAGCTTCATTGAGATTCCCCCACCGCCTCAATCTTCCTAAATTCCATCGAGTACAGACTCAACTGCTCCTCAAATGACAAACCCTTCAACCCCAGGATCATTCTTGTGAACCTCCTCCAGACCTCCACCAGTGCCAGCACATCCTTCCTCAGATACGGAGCCCAAAACTGCTCACAATATACTTGATACGGTCTGACCAGAGCCTTAACAGCCTCACTTGATCTTGTATTCTAGAAATAAATGCTAACGTTGAATTTGCTTTCCTAACTGCCAACTGAACCTGTTTGTTAACCTTAAGAGAATCCTGAACTAGGGCTCCCAAGTCCCTTTGTGCTTCAGATTTCCAAAGCCTTTCCCACTTTGAAGAATAGAGTCACGGACTATTTTCAAAGTGCAGAACCTCAAACTTCCCCAAATTTTATTCCGTCTGCCACTTCTTTGCCCATACTCCTAGCCTGTCCCAAGTCCTTCCGCAGCCTCCCCAGTTCCTCAAAATTACCTGTCCCACCAGCTACTTTTGGGGGGGGGGGGAACGGCCTAGCAGGGGTAAGCTGCAGTGACCGGGTCTCTGGCACGAGGTCCGGCTCTGAGGCTCAGAAGGGAAAGGGGGAAGAGGAGGAGAGCGCTAGTTATAGGAGAATCTATAGTTAGAGGGACAGACAGGCGGTTCTGTGGACATGGGTGAGACTCTCAGTTGGTTTGTTGCCTCCCGGGTGCCAGGGTCCGAGACGTCTCAGACTGTGTCTTCAGAATCCTTAAGGGGGAGGATGTGCAGCCAGAAGTCGTGGTGCACATTGGCACCAACGACATAGGTAGGAAGAGGGGTGGGGAGGTCATTCAGAAGCTTAGGGAGTTAGGCTGGAAGCTGAAAGCTAGGACGGACAGAGTCGTCATCTCTGGGTTGTTGCCGGTGCCATGTGACAGTGAGGCAAGGAATAGGGAGAGAATGCAGTTGAACACGTGGCTGCAAGGATGGTTAGGAGGGACGGCTTTAGGTATTTGGACAATTGGACTGCATTCTGGGGAAGGTGGGACCTGTACAAGCAGGACGGATTGCACCTGAACCAGAAGGGCACCAATATCCTGGCAGGTAGGTTTGCTAGTACTCTTCGGGGGGGGGGGTTAAACTAATTTGGCAGGGGGATGGGATCGGACTTGTAGTCCAGCAAGTAGGCTAGCTGTCTGTCAGGATGTCCAAGAATGTAGGGAGGCTGTGGAGAAGGTAGCACTGACTTGGAATACTTGCGGACACAGAGATGGGTTCAAGTGTGTATACTTCAATGCAAGGAGTATCAGAAATAAGGTGGGTGAACCTAAAGCGTGGATCGGTACTTGGGACTACGATGTTGTGGCCATCACTGAAACGTGGATAGAAGAGGGACAGGAATGGTTGTTGGAGGTTCCTGGTTACAGATGTTTCAGTAAGATTAGGGAGGGTGGTAAAAAAGGAGCTAATTAGAAATAGTAGAACGGCTGCAGAAAGGCAGTTCGAGGGGGATCTGCCTTTGGAGGTAGTATGGGCTGAAGTCAGAAATAGGAAAGGAGCAGTCACCTTGTTGGGTGTTTACTATAGGCCCCCCAATAGCAGCAGAGATGTGAAGAAACAGATTTTGGAAAGGTGTAGAAGCCACATGACAGTCATGGGCGATTTCAACTTTCCAAATATTGATTGGAAGCTCTTTAGATCAAGTAGATTGGACGGGGCGGTGTTTGTGCAGTGTGTCCAGGAAGCCTTTCTAACTCAGTATGTAGATTGTCCGACCAGAGGGGAGGCCATATTGGATTTGGTAACAAACCGGGACAAGTGATGGGCTTGTTAGTGGGTGAACATTTTGGTGATGGTGACCACAATTCTGTGATTTTAACCTTGGCTATAGAGAGAGATAGGTACATGCATCAGGGTAGCTTTTACAATTGGGGGAAGGGTAAATACGATGCTGCAAGACAGGATCTGAGGAGCATAAGTTGGGAGCATAGGCTATCAGGGAAGGATGTCGTTGAAATGTGGAACTTTTTCAAGGAACAGATACGACGTGTCCTTGATATGTATGTACCTGTCAGGCAGAAAGAGATGGTCGTGTGAGGGAACCTTGGTTGACAAGGGAGGTTGAATGTCGAGTAAAGAGGAAGAAGGAGGCTTACATAAGGTTGAGGAAACAAGGTTCAGACAGAGCGTTGGAGGGATACAGGATAGCCAGGAGGGAGCTGAAGAAAGGGATTAGGAGAGCTAAGAGAGGGCATGAAAAATCTTTGGCGGGTAGGATCAAGGATACCCCAAGGCCTTTTATACGTATGTGAGAAACACGAGAATGGCAAGAACAAGGGTAGGTCCGATCAAGGACAGTAGTGGGAGACTGTGCATTGAGTCGGAAGAGATAGGAGAGGTCTTGAATGAGTACTTTTCTTAAGTATTTACAAATGAGAGGGACTGTATTGTTGAAGAGGAGAGTATGAAACGGACTGGTAAGCTAGAGGAGATACTTGTTAGGAAGGAAGATGTGTTGAGCATTTTGAAAAACTTGAGGATAGACAAGTTCCCCGGGCCTGACGGGATATATCCTAGGATTATGTGGGAAGCAAGAGAGGAAATTGCAGAGCCGTTGGCAATGATCTTTTCATCTTCACTGTCAACGGGGTGGTACCAGGGGACTGGAGAGTGGCGAATATTGTGCCCCTGTTCAAAAAAGGGAATAGGGATAACCCCAGGAATTACAGGCCAGTTAGTCTTACTTCGGTGGTAGGCAAAGTAATGGAAAGGGTACTGAGGGATAGGATTTATGAGTATCTGGAAAGACACTGCTTGATTAGGGACAGCCAGCACGGATTTGTGAGGGGTAGGTCTTGCCTTACAAGTCTTATTGAATTCTTTGAGGAGGTGACCAAGCATGTGGATGAGGGTAGAGCAGTGGATGTAGTGTACATGGATTTTAGTAAGGCATTTGATAAGGTTTCCCCATGGTAGGCTTATGCGGAAAGTCAGGAGGCATGGGATAGTGGGAAATTTGACCAGTTGGATAGAGAACTGGCTAACCGGTCGAAGTCAGAGAGTGGTGGTAGATGGTAAATATTCAATCTGGAGCCCAGTTACAAGTGAAGTTCTGCACGGATCAGTTCTGGGTCCTCTGCTGTTTGTAATTTTTATTAATGACTTGGAAGAGGGAGTCGAAGGGTAGGTCAGTAAATTTGCAGACAATACGAAGATTGGTGGAGTTGTGGATAGTGAGGAGGGCTGTTGTCAGCTGCAAAGGGACTTAGATATGATGCAGAGCTGGGCTGAGGAGTGGCAGATGGAGTTCAACCCTGTCAAGTGTGAGGTTGTCCATTTTGGAAGGACAAATAAGAATGCGGAATACAGGGTTAACGGTAGGGTTCTTAGTAAGGTGGAGGAGCAGAGGGATCTTGGGGTCTATGTTCATAGTTCTTTGAAAGTTGCCACTCAGGTGGATAGAGCTTGTAAGAAGGCCTATGGTGTATTAGCGTTCATTAGTAGAGGGATTGAATTCAAGAGTCGTGAGGTGATACTGCAGCTGTACAGGACCTTGGTAAGGCCACATTTGGAGTACTGTGTACAGTTCTGGTCGCCTCACTTTAGGAAAGATGTGGAAGCTTTAGAGAGGGTGCAGAGGAGATTTACCAGGGTGTTGCCTGGAATGGAGAATAGGTCGTACGTGGATAGGTTGAGAGTGCTAGGCTTTTTCTCATTGGAACGTCGAAGGATGAGGGGTGACTTGATAGAGGTTTATAAGATGATCAGGGAAATAGATAGACAGTCAGAGACTTTTTCCCCGGGTACAACAGAGTGTTACAAGGGGACATAAATTTAAGGTGAAGGGTGGAAGGTATAGGGGAGGTGTCAAGGGTGGGTACTTTACCCAGAGAGTGGTGGGGGCATGGAATGCGCTGCCTGTGGGAGCGGCAGAGTCAGAATCATTGGTGACCTTTAAGTGGCAATTGGATAGATACATGGATAGGTGCTTAAGCTAGGACAAATGTTCAGCACAACATCATGGGCCGAAGGGCCTGTTCTGTGCTGTATTGTTCTATGTTCTATCTACCTCTGGGCACTACGGGTAATTTAGCACGGCCAATCCACCCTAACCTGCATATCCCTGGGCACTATGGGTAAGTTAGCGTGGCCAATCCACACTAACCTTACACATCCCTGGGCACTATGGGTAATTTAGCATGGCCAATCCATTCTAACCTGTACGTCCCTGGGCACTATGGGTAATTTAGCATGGCCAGTCCACCCTAACCTGTACATCCCTGGGCACTATGGTCATTTAGCATGGCCAATCCATCCTAACCTGCACATCACTGAGCACTTTGGGTAATTTAGCACAGCCAATCCACCCGAATTATGGGGCTGGATCCACTCCCCACTTTCCAGCACAAATGCTGGGAATGTTTTGAGAGGAGACACATGTAGTGTTTCAAGCTGGCAGAAGGTGGAGGAGATGTTCCATAGGGATGAGCACTGAAATGCTCCCGCTGCCCTCAGTTTGCTCCACTTTGGGAATCTATGATGCAATGCCTTGCTAATTAATTTCACATATAATTGTCAAATTATATAGGATGACATGAAATTGGAGTTGGGGATGTTACTGACGTGACGGTAGGGGACTTTCCTTTATTTCTCAGGGGAACGTAGGTATGGCTGGCATTTGGTGACTGCCCTTAATCGTCCCTCTCACTGCCTGCCTCTCTCAGCCATTTCAATTGGTGGTTAAGAGTTGCTGTGGGGACTGGGGTCACATGGAGGGCCCAAGCCAGGCAAGCACAACAGATTTCCTTCACTAAACAGGGCCTTTGGTGAATCTGACGAGGGGCTTTTAACCCCATTCGATGACGGTTGCCATGGTCACTGTGTCTGAGACCAGCAAACCCCATCAAATTGGCTCTATCGGGCAGCACGTTGGCTAGCACCGCTGCCTCACGGAGTCAGGGACCTGCGTTCAATTCCAGCTTCGGGCAACTGTGGAGTTTGCACATTCTCTCCCTGTGTCTGTGTGGGTTTCCTCTGGGTGCTCCGGTTTTCTCCCACAGTCCAAAGATCTGCAGGTTCGGGTGGAATATCAGAGGGTGTTACAGTGAGGGGTGTGGGATTTATCGGAGAGTGCTACAGTGAGGGATGTGGGATTTATCAGAGTGTTACAGTGAGGGATGTGGGGTATATCAGAGTGTGTTACAGTGAGGGGTGTGGGATATCTCAGAGTATTATAGTGAGAGGTGTGGAGTATCAGAGAGTGTTACAGTGAGGGGTGTGTATATCAGGGAGTGTCACAATGAGGAGTGTGGGGTATATCAGAGAGTCATACAGTGAGGGGTATGGAGCGGATCAGAGAGTGTAACAGTGAGTGGTGTGGGTAATATCCAATAAAGGTATGGTGAGGGGTGTGGAGTATGTCAGAGTGTCAAAGTGAGGGGTGTCAGATATATTAGAAAGTGTAACAGTGAGGGATGTGGATTATATCAGAGAGTGTTACAGTGAGGGGTGTGGGGTATATCAGAGAGTGTTACAGTGAGGGGTGTGGGGTATATCAGAGAGTGTTACAGTGAGGGGTGTGGGGTAGATCAGAGAGTGTTACAGTGAGGGGTGTGGGGTAGATCAGAGTGTGTTACAGTGAGGGGTGTGGGGTAGATCAGAGAGTGTTACAGTGAGGAGTGTGGGGTATATCAGAGAGTGTTGTAGTGAGGGGTGTGGCGTATATCAGAGAGTGTTACAGTGAGGGGTGTTGGGTATATCAGAGAGTGTTACAGTGAGGGGTGTTGGGTATATCAGAGAGTGTTACAGTGAGGGGTGTGGGGTATATCAGAGAGTGTTACAGTGAGGAGTGTGGGGTATATCAGAGAGTGTTACAGTGAGGAGTGTGGGGTATATCAGAGAGTGTTACAGTGAGGAGTGTGGGGTATATCAGAGAGTGTTACAGTGAGGAGTGTGGGGTATATCAGAGAGTGTTACAGTGAGGGGTGTGGGGTAGATCAGAGAGTGTTACAGTGAGGGGTGTGGGGTATATCAGAGTGTGTTACAGTGAGGGGTGTGGGGTATATCATAGGGTTACAGTGAGGGGTTTGGGATATATCAGTGAGTGTTATAGTGAGGGGTATATCAGAGAGTGTTAGAGTGAGCAATGTGGGATATATCAGAGTGTGTTACAGTCAGGGGTGCAGATTAAATCAGAGTGTTACAGTGAGGGATGTGGGGAATATCAGAGATTGTCACAGTGCGGGGTGGAGTGCATATTAGAGTGTTACAGTGAGGGGCTTGGAGTAGATGAGAGAGTGTAACAGTGAGGCGTGTGGGATATATGAGACAGCGTTACAGTGAGTGGTATGGATTATGTCGGAGTGTGTTACAGTGAGGGGTGTGGGGTATATCAGAGAGTGTTACTGTGAGGGATGTGGGCTATATCAGAGTGTGTTACAGTGAGGGGTATATCAGAGAGTGTAATAGTGAGGGGTGTGGGGTATATCAGAAAGTGTTACTGAGAGAGGTGTGGGGTTTATCAGAGAATGTTACAATAAGGGGTGTGGGGTATATCAAAGAGTGTTACAGTGAGTGGTGTGGGGTATATCAGAGAGTGTTACAGTGAGGGGTGTGGGGTATATCAGAGAGTGTAATAGTGAGGGGTGTGGAGTATATCAGAAAGTGTTACTGAGAGAGGTGTGGGGTTTATCAGAGAATGTTACAATAAGGGGTGTGGGGTATATCAAAGAGTGTTACAGTGAGGGGTGTGGGGAGTATAAGGGTGTGTTACAGTGAGGCATGTGGGGCATATAAGGGTGTGTTACAGTCTGGGGTGTGGGATATGTCAGAAAGTGTTACAGTGACGGGTGTGGGGTGTATCAGAGAGTGTTACTGTGAGGGGTGTGGGGTATATCAGAGTGTTAATGAGAGAGGGGTGGGGTTTATCAGAGAATGTTACAAAAAGGGGTGTGGGGTATATCAAAGAGTGTTACAGTGAGGGGTGTGGGGTATACCAGAGAGTGTTACAGTGAGGGGTGTGGGGTATACCAGGGAGTGTTACAGTGAGGGGTGTGGGGTATATCAAAGAGTATTACAGTGAGGGGTGTGGGATATACCACAGAGTGTTACAGTGAGGGGTGTGGGTCATATAAGGGTGTGTCACAGTCTGGGGTATGGATTATATCAGAGAATGTAACAGTGAGGGGTGTGGGGTATATCAAAGAATGTTAGTGAGGGGTGTGGGGTTTATCAGAGAATGTTACTCTAAAGGATGTGTGTTATATCAGAGTGTGTTATAATGAGGGGTGTGGGATATATCAGAGAGTGTTACACTGAGGGGTGTGGGGTATATCAGAGAGTGTTACAGTGAGGGGTGTGGGGTATATCAGAGAGTGTTACGCTGAGGGGTGTGGGGTATATCAGAGAGAGTTACAATCAGGGGTGCGGATTATATCAGAGAGTGTTACAGTGAGGGGTGTGGGGTATATCAGAGAGTGTTACAGTGAGGGGTGTGGGGTATATCAGAGAGTGTTACAGTGAGGGGTGTGGGGTAGATCAGAGTGTGTTACAGTGAGGGGTGTGGGGTAGATCAGAGAGTGTTACAGTGAGGAGTGTGGGGTATATCAGAGAGTGTTGTAGTGAGGGGTGTGGGGTATATCAGAGAGTGTTACAGTGAGGGGTGTTGGGTATATCAGAGAGTGTTACAGTGAGGGGTGTTGGGTATATCAGAGAGTGTTACAGTGAGGGGTGTGGGGTATATCAGAGAGTGTTACAGTGAGGGGTGTGGGGTATATCAGAGAGTGTTACGCTGAGGGGTGTGGGGTATATCAGAGAGAGTTACAGTCAGGGGTGTGGGGTATATCAGAGTGTTACAGTGAGGAGTGTGGGGTATATCAGAGAGTGTTACAGTGAGGGGTGTGGGGTATATCAGAGATTGTTACAGTGAGGGGTGTGGGGTATATCAGAGAGTGTTACAGTGAGGAGTGTGGGGTATATCAGAGAGTGTTACAGTGAGGGGTGTGGGGTATATCAGAGAGTGTTACGCTGAGGGGTGTGGGGTATATCAGAGAGAGTTACAGTCAGGGGTGCGGATTATATCAGAGAGTGTTACAGCGTGGGTTGTGGGGTATATCAGAGTTTTACAGTGAGGGGTGTGGGGTATATCAGAGTGTGTTACAGTGAGAGGTATGTCAGAGAGTGTTATAGTGAGGAGTGTGGAGTATATCAGTGTTACAGTGAGGGGTGTGGGGTATATAAGGGTGTGTTACAATCAGAGGTGTGGATTACATCAGATAGTGCTACAGTGAAGGGTGTGGGATATATCAGAGTGTTACAGTGAGGGGTGTGGGGTATATCAGTGAGTGTTACAGTGAGGGGTGTGGGATATATCAGAGAGTGTTCCAGAGAGGGGTGTGGGGTATATCAGAGAGTGTTACAGTGAGGGGTGTGTGGTATATCAGGGTGTGTTACAGTGAGGGGTGTGGGGTATATCAGAGAGTGTTACAGTGAGGGGTGTGGGGTATATCAGAGAGTGTTACAGTGACGGGTGTGGGGTATATCAGAGTGTTACAGTGACGGGTGTGGAGTATATCTGGGTGTGTTACAGTGAGGGGTGTGGAGTGTATCTGAGAATGTTACAGTGAGGAGTGTGGAGTATATCTGGGTGTGTTAAGTGAGGGGTGTGGGGTATATAAGGATGTGTTACAGTGAGGGCTGTGGGGCATATCAGAGACTATTGCAGTAAAGGTGAAGGGTTAATCAGAGACTGTTACAGTGTGGCATATTTATAGCAGTCCTGAATTGTCAGACACGTATCAAAAAAAATTACATGACCTCAGAATTGGACATCTCCAGGGAGCTGCTGTGCCAGATGTTGTTTTCACTTCTCATGGAAAATCAGAACACAAGATGATTATTTCAAACTGAGCTCTTCACGCTTTCATTCAGTAACCTTCCGAAAACCTATCCCCTCACCCCGACCCCCTCAATCCCCAGCACCCTGTGTTACTGACTGTATCTGTCCTGATGTTAATCCAGCTCCATCACACTGTCACTCAGTAACCCCTCTCCCTCCCAGCACCCTGTGTTACTGACTGTATCTGTCCTGATGTTAATCCAGCTCCATCACACTGTCACTCAGTAACCCCTCTCCCCTCCCAGCACCCTGTGTTACTGACTGTATCTGTCCTGATGTTAATCCAGCTCCCTCACACTGTCACTCAGTAACCCCTCTCCCCCTCCAGCACCCTGTGTTATTGACTGTATCACCACAGGGCCATGGGGTTGATTGGTGCAGGTGTCCCGGAGATGTTCCCTAAAGCGCTCTGCTAGGAAGCGTCCAGTCTCCCCAATGTAGAGGGTAAACAGACAAGGTCTTTTCCCTGGGGTAGGGAAGATAATGTTAATCCATCTCTCTCACACTGTCACTCAGTAACCTCTCTCCCCCAGCACCGTGTTACTGACCGCATCTGTCCTGATGATAATCCAGCTCCCTCACACGGTCATTAAGGAACCCACAAAGCACCAATATCCCTTATTTCCCCTCTGTAACACCATCTGACTTTGCCCGAGACTCAGTTCATCAGTTGCTGACATCCTGACTGATTACCTGCAGCTCCGCCAATTGGAACTCACTCCTAGCAGGTCTCCCACAGCCTAACCCCCATAGATTGCAGTGCTGCCAAACCCCTCAGTGCAGTTTAGCGTCATCATGCCAACAGCCAGTCCCACCCAGTGTGCTTGCTCACCTCCACCTGCTCCTATCCAAACATGTGAAATTTTAAAACATGTGTCATCTGCAACAAAATCCCTCGCCTGACTCCTCTCCCTACCTCCGTGCTGTCCTTCCACCTCTGCTAATTCTGGCGCCACCATTTCTAATGGCTGTGCGGCCACATCTCTATCTGCAGGCCCCCGTCCCTCAGCCTTTCCTACTTCCTCTACCAGTTCTCAACAGCTATCAGCCTCCAGGGCTGACTCAAAGGTCACTGGATTTAAATGCCAAGTATTGCATTTTAGTAAAACGAATGAGGGCAGCGGTTATTCACTTAATGGTAGGGGATTTGGACGTGTTGTCAAACAGAGAGACTGAGAGGTTCAGGTACACACTTCTTTGAAAGTTACGTTGCCAGGACTGGAGGAATTGAGTTACGTGGGGAGGCTGGGGCTTTTTTTCCAAGGAGCGCCGGAGGCTGAGGGGTGACCTTACAGAGGCTTATAAAATCAGAAGGGCATGGATAGGGTAAATAGACAAGGTCTTTTCCCTTGGGTAGGGGAGTCCAGAACTAGAGGGCATATGTTTGGGGTGAGAGGAGAGAGATTTAATAGGGACTTGAGGGGCAACTTGTTCACACAGAAAATGGTTCATATGTGGAACAAACTGGCAGAGCAAGTGGTAGATCTAAGTACAGCTACAACATTTAAAAGACATTTGGGTTGGCAAACGAATACAAAAGATTTAGAGTGATATAGGCCAAATGCAGGTAAGTGTGAATAGTTTAGTTTGGGATTATGGTTGGCTTAGATACATTGGACTGAAGGGTCTGTTGCCGGCGAATGATTTGATCACTCTGAATACCCCAGTGTCGTTTAACATTTCCAAATCATTTTGAGCCATTTTAATTCAGTTACAACACTTGATAAGGTCAAATTGTTTTTGTGCTACTTGGGCCCACTTCACAATAAGCACCGTGTCTTCATCGCCAGCTCACAGCGATGGGAGCTAATATGCATTGCAGACTGTTGTTGGGGGATTGGAGCTGGAAAAACCAAGCCCAGTGTTCGATCTGTCTCAAAACGCTCACCCCAAATGTATGGGATAACGACAAATTTTCAGATAGGTAAAAACGAGGACTGCAGATGCTGGAAACCAGAGTCTGGATTAGAGTGGTGCTGGAAAAGCACAGTAGGTCAGGCAGCATCCAAGGAGCAGGAAGATCAACGTTTCGGGCAAAAGCCCTTCATCAGGAATAGAGACAGGGAACCTCCGGGGTGGAAAGATGAATGAGAGGGGGTTGGGAGTGGGGAGAAAGAGTCCAATAGGTGAATGGGGGTGGAGATGAAGCTGATAGGTCAGAGAGGAGGGTGGAGTGGATAGGTGGACAGGTCAATGGGGACAGTGCTGAGCTGGGAGGTTGGAACTGGGGTAAGGTGGGGGGAGGGGAAATGAGGAAACTGGTGAAGTCCGCGTTGATGCCCTAGGGTTGAAGTGTTCCGAGGCGGGAGATGAAGCATTCTTCCTCTAGGTGTCGGGTGGTGAGGGAGCGGCGGTGGAGGAGGCCCAGGACCTACATGTCCTCGACAGAGTGGGAGGGGGAGTTGAAATGTTGGGCCACGGGGCGGTGTGGTTGATTGGTGCAGGTGTCCCGGAGATGTTCCCTAAAGCGCTCTGCTAGGAGGCGCCCAGTCTCCCCAATGTAGAGGAGACCGCATCGGGAGCAACGGATACAATAAATGATATTGGTGGATGTGTAGGTGAAACTTTGATGGATCTCTCCAACCTGCAGGCTCTCTGCCTCTATTCCTGATGAAGGGCTTTTGCCCGAAATGTCAATTTTCCTGCTCCTTGGATGCTGCCTGACCTGCTGTGCTTTTCCAGCACCACTCTAATCCAGACAAATTTTCAGTGCAAATGATCCCAGCGAAAACCACATCATCCCTATGTGACCTTTGAAACAGGTGAAACTGGTTTATTTATAGCTCCTCTGCTTGCGTGACAGCAGTTTGAGAGTGACAGAGTAAACAAAAAACACTGTTTGGTCACGTAATGCATGCTGTCAGATACAGAGTGCAGGGACAGGGACAGGGACAGCACGGGGTTAGATACAGAGTAAAGCTCCCCCTACACTGTCCCCCCATCAAACACTCCCAGGTCAGGGACAGACAGGGTTAGATACAGAGTAAAGCTCCCTCTACACTGTCCCCCCCCATCAAACACTCCCAGGACAGGGACAGCACAGGGTTAAATACAGAGTAAAGCTTCCTCTACTCTGTCCTCCCATGAAACACTCCTAGGGACAGGGACAGCATGGGGTTAGATACAGAGTAAAGCTGCCTCTATACTGTCTTCCATCAAACACTCCCAGGGACAGGGACAGCACGGGGTTAGATACAGAGGAAAGCTCTCTCTACACTGTCCCCCCCATCAAACACTCCCAGGACAAGTACAAAATTGGGTTAGATACAGTGTAAACCTCCCTGGACACTGTCTTCCCCCCCCCCAATCAAACAATCCTAGGGACAGGGACAATACAGGGTTAGATACAGAGTAAAGCTCTCTCTGCACTGTCCCCAATCAAACACTCGCAGGACAGGAGCAGCATGAGGTTATATACAGAATAAAGCTCCCTCTACACTGTCCCTACATCAAACACTCGCAGGACAGGAGCAGCATGGGGTTAGATACAGAGCAAAGCTCCTTCATCTCTTTTAAACTGAAAATACAGCTTCCTGTTTTTAAACTCGGCAATAAAACTCCTTCTATACCGCCCTCACTTTTTAAGTCGAATCCTTTGATAGTTCAGCACACCCTCATCCCCTTGGTGCATTTCCCCTGTTAGACATAGGCATTGCTGGCTGGGCGCAGTGTTTATTGCCCAACCCTATTTGCCCCTTGACAAGATGGTAGTGAGCTATCTTCTTAAACCACTGCAGTCTATGCAGTTCCTCTCTCTCTCTGTTTTCCGGAGTGGAGACTCGAACTACAAGATTCTGAGTCAGTCATGAAAGTCTGAGTAATGGCTTAAACCTACCAGAGAGAGAAAGCAGGGAGAACCACACCCTCAAAGCGGCACAGTGAGACACTACATGGCTTTGACATCTCAACATAAGGGCTCAGAGCCGTAAGTCATTCAGCCCCGAATGTCTCGAAATACATTGTTCCACATAAGGAAAGATCCTCTCTACATCCACTTATACACCTCTATTAAACGTCCTCTCCTACTTTTAAACCCCAGGTATACAGCCCAATCTCTTTTCATAAAATGAACCCATTTCTGGAATCCATCAAGTGAACCTTCTCTGAATTGACCGCAGTGCAACTATATCCCTCCCTCAAGTAAGGGGATCAAAATTGCATGATGAAGGGCTTTTGCCCGAAATGTCGATTTTCCTGCTCCTCGGATGCTGCCTGACCTGCTGTACTTTTCCAGCACCACTCTGATCCAGACTGCAATACTCCAGGTTCAGTCTGCCTTATACATTTTCAGCAACATTCCCCCACCTTTACACTCTTGCTTTCGCAATAAATGCCAAACTTTCCCTTCACTTGCTTCTTACCTGCCGTACTTCAGTTTTTGGCAATTCATGCACAAGGACACACAGATCCCTCTGAACTTTTTCTCCTTTGAAATAACATGTTGCCTTTTTAGTCTTCCCATCAAACTGATAACCTCGCATTTATTCACGAGAAACTTCATCTGCCAAATTTTTGCTTGCTCTCCTCCTTGACAAATTTCGTATTGCTTCACTGCAACTTACTTTCCCACCTATTTTAGTGTTACCTGGAAATTTGGCTATCACACTTTCCACCTTGGTACCCAAGACATTAATATAGATTTATAAACAGCTGGGGCCTTGGGGACCAAACCTCATGGTGCCCCTACCAGTTACAGCTTGCCAACCATCATGGCCCTCTGTTGGCTTGTCAGTCCTCTATCCAAGCTAATAAATTACCCCAAACCCTGTATGAACTTAACTTGTGCAATAAACTTTGGGGAACACTAACCAGATTGCAGCACCTTATCAACTCCCTGCTCCGAGTCCCTCTGCTTCCAGATCCCAGCTCAATGTTGTACTGGGCAGGAAGAGGGATTGGCCATCCAAAACGAACAAGCAATGAAAAAGAAAAATGATGGAACAGTTCAGTGGGCCAGGCAGCACCTGTGGCGAGGGAAAGGCTGGGTCACCACACACTTTCCCATCAACCATGATCTTATGGATTAGCAGAGTAGTCTCGAGGGGCTGAATGGTCAACTCTTCCATCTGCTCGAGCAAAAGCATTTTGATGTTGTCAGTTGAGATGTCCTTCCAGCAGTTTGGGCCAGGCTCTGTTCCTAGAGACCCTGCTGAGTGAGATGGGGTCCTAGTTGGATGGATGGGTGGGCAGCTGACAGCAGACACAACCACCTCGGGCTCTTGGGGGATGTCTGGTTGATTGCAAAATCTAGGTGTAAGAGACTCCACGATCACTGAGCAGTGACTGTTGCTGGAGCAAGTGTGCACTTTTTATCTGCATTCGTGTAAACGGGTAAGCTGTGTTTGTGTGTATTTCCATGTGTGTGTGTGTGAATTTCTGTTTCTCAAACGTACCTAAGGGTAGGCCGTTCAATCCACTCCACCATGGCCAATTGGAAATTACTCAGTGACACAGCCTCCACTGCTCTTTCACCACAGATGCTGCCTGACCCACTGAACATTTCCATTTCTTTTGTGGCTTGTGTTACCTGTTTTTGTGTCAGCTTTGTGTGTGTGTGTGTGTGTGTGCGCGCGCATGCAAGCATGTGTGAGCTGTTTGTACAATTGAGAGTTGCAAGTATTTCCTTATGTGCGTGTGTGTAAGAGAGTGCGCTTGGTGTGTTTGTGACGAGGTGCTCTCCTTGTTGTGTACATGAGTGTTTGTATTTTTGTGGATGTGCACATATGCCTATCTCTGCCTGGTGTGTACATACATGTCTGTTTGTAAGTGTGTTTGAATGCTGAGTGTCTCTGTTTACATCTTTTTGCCTATCTGCTGCATTAATGTGTGTGTTTGCCTGTGATTTGTGTGCACGCGCATGTGCATACATGTGCTCCTGTTTGTACATTGAGCTGCATATTGCTCCCTCTACAGGCTAACTTCCAGCCTGTGTGACGCCAAGAGACTTTGGTGAAACAGTCACGTGATTTCTTGGAAAGCTTGTGATCGAGTGAGTCTATAAAGGGGAGGGCGGGAGACTGGCATTAGACAGTCAGAGCAGAGGCAATGAGCTGGGTGACACTGAATTTTTCACAAACAACAAATAACAGAGCAACCCAGCTGCTGCTGAACCGGGACCAGGATCAGGGGAAACGTAAGTCTGCCAGGGAGAAATCTCAATTGTTTTTCGTTAAAACCAGCATCAGATCCTGAACATGGATTTGGGGTAAAGGGAAGTGTCAGGAAGATGAGGCAGCATCCTGGAGAGACTAACAGGTTAATGATATATCAGTTACCCTGACCTGGTTAACCCTGTCATCGGTTATTCTGACCTGGTTAAGCCCTCTCCTCTTCTGGTTTTACTTGCGTCTGCCACACTTCCTGTTTGGTAAACAAGACAAGTGCTCTTTCTCAAACCCTCCCTCTCCCTCCAACCTGCTCTCGCCCTCTCTCAAATCTCCTCATTCCTTCAACCCAACACCCCGCGCCATTTATTCAACCAGTTTCCTCTGTTCCTCCATCTCTCCCTGTGATTCCTCCCTCTCAATTTGTCCTTGTTCCTCCCTTATCATCCGAGGCTGGAAGGATGGGTTAGTAAGGTTGCTGATGACACAAAGGTTGGAGGCGTTGTGGATAGTGTGGAGGGTTGCTGTCGGTTGCAATGGGATATACAGTTGTGCTGATAAGTGGCAGATGGAGTTCAACCTGGACAAGTGTGATGTCATTCACTTTGGAAGGTCGAATTTGAATGCAGATTACAGGGTTAAAGGAAGGATTCTTGAGTGTTGAGAAACAGAGGGATCTCAGGGTCCATGTCCATAGATCCCTCAAAGTTGCCACCCAGGTTGTCAAGAAGGCATATGGTGTGTTGGCTTTCATTAGTGGAGAACTGAGTTTAAGAGCCATGAAGTTATACTGAAGCTCTACAGAGCTCTGGAACTGTGTGTTCAGCTCTGGATGCCTCATTCAAGGAAAGAAGCTTTAGAGAGGTTGCAGAGGGAGATTTACCAGGATGCTGCCTGGACTGGAGGGCAGGTTTTACGAAGAAAGGGTGAGGGAGTTAGGACTTTCCTCATAAGAGATAAGAGATGACTTGACAGAGTTGCACAAGATGTTGAGAGACACAGACAGAGTGGATAGGCAGAGGCTTTTTCCCACTGCAGAAATGGCTATCACATGGGGGCACAATTTTAAGGTGATTGGAGGAAGGTTCTGGGGAGCTGTCAGAGGTAGATTCTTTACTCTGGGTGGGGTACATGGAATGCATTGCCAGCAGTG
The DNA here is from genome assembly GCF_037043375.1 of Chiloscyllium plagiosum. Taxonomy (NCBI): domain Eukaryota; kingdom Metazoa; phylum Chordata; class Chondrichthyes; order Orectolobiformes; family Hemiscylliidae; genus Chiloscyllium; species Chiloscyllium plagiosum. The sequence continues at coordinate 75,155,230 of NW_028270165.1, forward strand.
TAGTAGAGTCAGATACAGTAGGAGAAAGTGAGGACTGCAGATGCTGGCGATCAGAGTCAAAGAGTGTGGTGCTGGAAAAGCACAGCTCATCATACAGCATTCAGGGGCTCATTCCTGATGAAGGGCTTATGCTTGAAGCGTCAATTTTTCTGGTCCTCAGATGATGCCTGACTGGCTGTGCTTTTCCAGCACCACACTCTTTGACTCAGATACATTAGGGACATTTAAGCAACTCTTATATAGTACAATGAAGAGCATGTAGGTTAGTTTGATCTTAGAGTAGGATATAAGGCCGGCACACCATCGAGGGTCAAAGGGCCTGTACTGTTCTATGTTCTCTCACTGTTCCTTTCTTTCTCTCTCTCTCTCTTTCAGGATGGCTGGTGGGGCGAGGTGCACTCGGAAGCTGAAGCAGTGGATGATCGAACAAGTGGACAGTGAGAAGTACCCAGGCCTGATCTGGGAGGACCGCAAGCTCGGAATGTTCCGGATCCCCTGGAAGCATGCGGGCAAACAAGACTACAGGCATGACGAAGATGCTGCCATTTTCAAGGTAGGCCCCCACTCCCAGGCTAAGATGGCCGAAATAGTGTAGGGGGTCAGGTCAGAGGACGCAGAGACACAAATCAAGCCCAACCTCTGGGTGTCTTGACGTGGGTAAAATATTCTTCAGGCAGATTCCCGATGAACATGGTCATGAAAGATTATCTGTGGATTTGCAGGAAAGTGGGGTCAAGATTAAAATCTCAGCAGCCTTACTGTTTATTACATTAGATTATTTTATTTATATGAGATTCCCTAAAGTAAGGAAACAGGCCCTTCGGCCCAACAAGTCCATACCAACCCTCCGAAGAGTAACCCACCCAGACCCATTTCCCTTTAACTAATGCACCTAACACTACGGGCAATTTAGCATGGCTAATTCATCTAAACTGCACATCTTTGGAGTGTGGGAGGAAACCAGAGCACCCGGAGGAAACCCACGCAGACATGGGGGAAATGTGCAAACTCCACACAGACAATCGCCCAAGGCTGGAATCAAACCTGGGACCCTGGTGCTGTGAGGCAGCAGAGCTAACCACTGAGCCACCGTGCCGCCCATAAATGACAGAGCGGCTCGAAGGGCTGAGTGGCCGACGCTTGCTCGGAAGTTCAAAATAATCATGTTCAACAACAACTGCCAAACCTTTACATGGCACCTTACAGTTCGAGAGTCATGGAGCTTGGAAACAGATGCTTCAGTCAAACCCGTCAATGCCGACCAAGTTTCCCAAACTGAACTAGTGCCATTTGCCTGCGCTCAGTCCATATCCCTCTCAGCCTCTCATTCACGTACTCATCCAAATGTCTTTTAAGTGTTGTAACTGTACCTGCATCCACCACTTCCTCTGGCAGCTCATTCCATGCATGCACTACCCTCTGTGTGAAAACGTTGCCCCTCGGGTCAGCTTTTAAATTGTTTCCCCCTCATGTTAAACCTCTGCCCTCTAGTTTTGGACTCCCCTACCCTGGGGAAAAATCCTTTGGTATTCACCTTATCTATGCCCCTCTACGAGGTCACCCCTCAACCTCCCAGCGGTGTTCAACGAGGATTGGTTCTGGGTCCTCTTTTATTTGTCATTTATATAAATGATTTGGATGAGAATATAGATAGCATGGTTGGTGAGTTTGCAGACAACACCAAAATTGGTGGCATAGTAGATAGTGAAGAAGGTTTTCTAAAATTACAAAGGGATCTCGATCAAATGGGCTAAAGGGCTGAAAAAGGGCAGATGGAGCTCAATTAGGGTAGATGTGAGGTATTGCAATTTGGTACAACAAACAGGGGTTGGACTTACACAGTTAATGGTACAGCTTTGGGTAGTGTTGTAGAACAGAGAGAGACTTAGGGGTTCGGGGGATAACTTTTTGAAGTTTGCACCACACATAGACAGGATGGTTAAGACGGTGTTTAGCGCGCTTATTTTCATTGCTCAGCCCTCGAGTACAGGAGTCAGGACGTCATGTTGAGGTTGTACAGGACATTGAGGAGACCTCTTCAGGAGCACTGTGTCCAGTTCTGGTCACCCTGTTATAAGAAGGATATTATCAAGCTAGAGATGGTTCAAAAGAGACTTATCAGGATATTGCTGGGTGTGGAAGGTTTGAGTTATCAAGAAAGGCTGGAATGTTTTTCACTGGATGCTGAGAGATGGCTTTATAGAGGATTATAAAATCATAAGGTGTACAGAAAGGGTTAGTGGCAGGTGTCTTTTGTCTAGGGGGGGAAATTTCAAGACTAGGGCTACATTTTTAAGGTGAGAGGAGAGAAATTTTAAAAAGACACGAGACCTTTTGTTTTTACACAGAAGCTGGTTTGCACATGGAATGAACTTCCTGAGGACGTTGGCAGATGTGGGCATGGTTACAACGTTTAAAATTGTTAAGTACATGAATAGAAAATGTTTGGAGGGATATGGGACTGGAGCAGGCAGGTGGGACTAGTCTAGTTTGAGATTATGTTTGGCATGGACTGGTTGGACCAAAGGGTCCGTTTCCGTACTGTATGACTGTATGCTCAGGAGAACAAATCCCAGCTTCTTCATAGAACAGAAAACTCTCCAAATCCTGGTAACTTCCTTGTAATTTTCTGAACCCTGTCAAGTTTAGCAATATCTTTCCTATAGCACAGAGACCAGAAGTGAACGCAGTATTCCAGAAGTGGCCAAATCAATATCCTGCACCATGACGTCCCAACTCCGAGACTCAATGCTGACCAATAAAGACAAGAGTAACAAACGCCTTTTTCACTACCCTGTCTACCAGCGACTCTACTTTCATGGAAGTATGTACCTGCACCCCTCGGTGTCTCTGTTCAACAAAAGTCCCCAGTGCCCTACCATTAACTGCATAAGTTTTGCCCTGGTCTGTCTTAACACAAAATGCAACACCTCTCATTTATCTAAATCAAACTCCATCTCTCATTCCTCAGCCCATTGGCCAAATTCACTGTCCATCATACCAATGATTTTGGAGCCATCCTCAAACCTACTAACCATGCTTCCTATTCTAAAATGTCTCCAGGTGATATATAGGTGGGTAAGTCGAACTACATTTCCACAATCAGCCAGGACAAGAGATATACTGGGGAAAGACGGGTGAGAGCGAGAGAGAGAGACAGCGAGAGAGAGAAAACGAGATATGGATGATTACAGAGAATACAGCTTAGGGCTCAGGAAGGAGGGGAATCATGTAGACGAAGATTTACTCTATATCTAACTGCGTTCTGTCCCTGTCCGGGAGTGTTTGATGGTATCAGTGACTGTATCAGCATTCAATCTGTCCTACTCACAGCACCAAGAGTCTGACCTCTCTTCCAAACAGGCTTGGGCCAAGTTCAAAGGGAAGTATAAAGATGGAGATAAAGTGGACCCCGCCACTTGGAAGACACGGCTGCGGTGTGCTCTGAACAAGAGCAGTGAGTTTGAAGAAGTGCCCCAGCGTTCCCAGCTTGACATCTCCGAACCATTCAAAGTCTACAAGATCGTTGACGACACGACTGTGAAGAGTGAGTGTCTGACCGACAGCCGGGCAAGGGGAAGTTACCAGCAATGAGGGAACGGGGGCGGGGGACAATGTATGGGATTTTGGGGGGGGGGGGGGGGGGGGGGGGTGATGGCAGGAGAGGGATGGGAGATGAGGGAGAGGGGGGAGGAGGAGAGATGAGGGAGAGGGGAAGGTGACAGGGATGCGGGAGAGGGGGAGGAAGAGAGATGAGAGAGGGGGAGGGGGAGGGATGGGGGGGGCAGAGGGGGAGAGATGGGGGGGGCAGAGGGGGAGGGATGGGGGGGGCAGAGGGGGAGGGATGGGGGGGGGAAGAGGGGGAGGGATGGGGGGGGGAAGAGGGGAAGGGATGGGGGGGGGGAAGAGGGGAAGGGATGGGGGGGGGAAGAGGGGAAGGGATGGGGGGGGGGGAAGAGGGGAAGGGATGGGGGGGGGGAAGAGGGGAAGGGATGGGGGGGGGGGAAGAGGGGAAGGGATGGGGGGGGGGAAGAGGGGAAGGGATGGGGGGGGGGAAGAGGGGAAGGGATGGGGGGGGGGAAGAGGGGAAGGGATGGGGGGGGAAGAGGGGAAGGGATGGGGGGGGGGGGAAGAGGGGAAGGGATGGGGGGGGGAAGAGGGGAAGGGATGGGGGGGGGGGGGGAAGAGGGGAAGGGATGGGGGGGGGAAGAGGGGAAGGGATGGGGGGAAGAGGGGAAGGGATGGGGGGAAGAGGGGAAGGGATGGGGGGAAGAGGGGAAGGGATGGGGGGAAGAGGGGAAGGGATGGGGGGAAGAGGGGAAGGGAGGGGGGGGAAGAGGGGAAGGGAGGGGGGGGAAGGAGGGGAAGGGAGGGGGGGGAAGGAGGGGAAGGGAGGGGGGGGGGAAGGAGGGGAAGGGAGGGGGGGAAGGAGGGGAAGGGAGGGGGGGAAGGAGGGGAAGGGGGGGGGGGGAAGGAGGGGAAGGGAGGGGGGGGAAGGAGGGGAAGGGAGGGGGGGGAAGGAGGGGAAGGGAGGGGGGGGAAGGAGGGGAAGGGAGGGGGGGGAAGGAGGGGAAGGGAGGGGGGGGAAGGAGGGGAAGGGAGGGGGGGGAAGGAGGGGAAGGGAGGGGGGGGGAAGGAGGGGAAGGGAGGGGGGGGAAGGAGGGGAAGGGAGGGGGGGGAAGGAGGGGAAGGGAGGGGGGGGGAAGGAGGGGAAGGGAGGGGGGGAAGGAGGGGAAGGGAGGGGGGGAAGGAGGGGAAGGGAGGGGGGGGAAGGGAGGGGGGGGAAGGAGGGGAAGGGAGGGGGGGGAAGGAGGGGAAGGGAGGGGGGGGAAGGAGGGGAAGGGAGGGGGGGGGAAGGAGGGGAAGGGAGGGGGGGGGAAGGAGGGGAAGGGAGGGGGGGGGAAGGAGGGGAAGGGAGGGGGGGGAGAAGAGGGGAAGGGAGGGGGGGTGAGAAGAGGGGAAGGGAGGGGGGGTGAGAAGAGGGGAAGGGAGGGGGGGTGAGAAGAGGGGAAGGGAGGGGGGTGAGAAGAGGGGAAGGGAGGGGGGTGAGAAGAGGGGAAGGGAGGGGGGGTGAAGAGGGGAAGGGAGGGGGGGTGAAGAGGGGAAGGGAGGGGGGGTGAAGAGGGGAAGGGAGGGGGGGTGAGAGGGGAAGGGAGGGGGGGTGAAGAGGGGAAGGGAGGTGGGGGAAGAGGGGAAGGGAGGTGGGGGAAGAGGGGAAGGGAGGTGGGGAAGAGGGGAAGGGAGGTGGGGGAAGAGGGGAAGGGAGGTGGGGAAGAGGGGAAGGGAGGTGGGGGAAGAGGGGAAGGGAGGTGGGGGAAGAGGGGAAGGGAGGTGGGGGAAGAGGGGAAGGGAGGTGGGGGAAGAGGGGAAGGGAGGTGGGGGAAGAGGGGAAGGGAGGTGGGGGAAGAGGGGAAGGGAGGTGGGGGAAGAGGGGAAGGGAGGTGGGGGAAGAGGGGAAGGGAGGTGGGGGAAGAGGGGAAGGGAGGTGGGGGAAGAGGGGAAGGGAGGTGGGGGAAGAGGGGAAGGGAGGTGGGGGAAGAGGGGAAGGGAGGTGGGGGAAGAGGGGAAGGGAGGTGGGGGAAGAGGGGAAGGGAGGTGGGGGAAGAGGGGAAGGGAGGGGGGGGAAGAGGGGAAGGGAGGGGGGGGAAGAGGGGAAGGGAGGGGGGGGGGAAGAGGAGAAGGGAGGGGGGGGGGAAGAGGAGAAGGGAGGGGGGGGGAAGAGGGGAATGGAGGGGGGGGGGAGAAGAGGGGAAGGGAGGGAAGAGGGGAAGGGAGGGGGTGGAAGAGGGGAAGGGAGTGGGGGGAGGGGGGGGAAGAGGGGAAGGGAGGGGGGGAAGAGGGGAAGAGGGGAAGGGAGGGGGGGGAAGAGGGTAAGGGAGGGGGGGAAGAGGGTAAGGGAGGGGGGGAAGAGGGGGAAGGGAGGGGGGGAAGAGGGGAAGGGAGGGGGGGAAGAGGGGAAGGGAGGGGGGGGAAGAGGGGAAGGGAGGTGGGGGGAAGAGGGGAAGGGAGGTGGGGGAAGAGGGGAAGGGAGGGGGGGAAGAGGGGAAGGGGGGGGGGGGGGAAGAGGGGAAGGGAGGGGGGGGAAGAGGGGAAGGGAGGGGGGGGGAAAGGAGGGGAAGGGAGGGGGGGGGAAGGAGGGGAAGGGAGGGGGGGGGAAGGAGGGGAAGGGAGGGGGGGGGGGAAGAGGAGAAGGGAGGGGGGGGGAAGAGGGGAATGGAGGGGGGGGGGAGAAGAGGGGAAGGGAGGGAAGAGGGGAAGGGAGGGGGGTGGAAGAGGGGAAGGGAGTGGGGGGAGGGGGGGGGGGAAGAGGGGAAGGGAGGGGGGGGAAGAGGGGAAGGGAGGGGGGGGGAAGAGGGGAAGGGGGGGGGGGGGGAAGAGGAGAAGGGAGGGGGGGGGAAGAGGGGAATGGAGGGGGGGGGAGAAGAGGGGAAGGGAGGGAAGAGGGGAAGGGAGGGGGGTGGAAGAGGGGAAGGGAGTGGGGGGAGGGGGGGGAAGAGGGGGAAGGGAGGGGGGGAAAGAGGGGAAGGGATGGGGGGGGGGGAAGAGGGGAAGGGATGGGGGGGGGGAAGAGGGGAAGGGATGGGGGGGGGGAAGAGGGAAGGGATGGGGGGGGAAGAGGGGAAGGGATGGGGGGGGGAAGAGGGGAAGGGATGGGGGGGAAGAGGGGAAGGGATGGGGGGGGAAGAGGGGAAGGGATGGGGGGGGGGGAAGAGGGGAAGAGGGGAAGGGATGGGGGGGAAGAGGGGAAGGGATGGGGGGGGGGAAGAGGGGAAGGGATGGGGGGGGGAAGAGGGGAAGGGATGGGGGGGGGAAGAAGGGAAGGAATGGGGGGGGGGAAGAGGGGAAGGGATGGGGGGGGAAGAGGGGAAGGAATGGGGGGGGAAGAGGGGAAGGGATGGGGGGGGGAAGAGGGGAAGGGATGGGGGGGGGAAGAGGGGAAGGGATGGGGGGGGGGAAGAGGGGAAGGGATGGGGGGGGGGGGGAAGAGGGGAAGGGATGGGGGGAAGAGGGGAAGGGATGGGGGGGGAAGAGGGGAAGGGATGGGGGGGAAGAGGGGAAGGGATGGGGGGAAGAGGGGAAGGGATGGGGGGAAGAGGGGAAGGGATGGGGGGGAAGAGGGGAAGGGATGGGGGGAAGAGGGGAAGGGATGGGGGGGAAGAGGGGAAGGGATGGGGGGAAGAGGGGAAGGGATGGGGGGAGAGGGGAAGGGATGGGGGGGAAGAGGGGAAGGGATGGGGGGGGAAGAGGGGAAGGGATGGGGGGGGAAGAGGGGAAGGGATGGGGGGGGAAGAGGGGAAGGGATGGGGGGGGAAGAGGGGAAGGGATGGGGGGGAAGAGGGGAAGGGATGGGGGGGGAAGAGGGGAAGGGATGGGGGGGAGAGGGGAAGGGATGGGGGGGGAAGAGGGGAAGGGATGGGGGGGGAAGAGGGGAAGGGATGGGGGGGAAGAGGGGAAGGGGGGGAGGGGAAGAGGGGAAGGGAGGGGGAGGGGAAGAGGGGAAGGGAGGGGGAGGGGAAGAGGGGAAGGGAGGGGGAGGGGAAGGGAGGGGGAGGGGAAGAGGGGAAGGGAGGGGAAGAGGGGAAGGTAGGGAGAGGGGAAGAGGGGAAGGGAGGGGGAGGGGAAGAGGGGAAGGGAGGGGGAGGGGAAGAGGGGAAGGGAGGGGGAGGGGAAGAGGGGAAGGAAGGGGGAGGGGAAGAGGGGAAGGGAGGGGGAGGGGAAGAGGGGAAGGGAGGGGGAGGGGAAGAGGGGAAGGGAGGGGGAGGGGAAGAGGGGAAGGGAGGGGGAGGGGAAGAGGGGGAGGGGAAGGGAGGGGGAGGGGAAGGGGAGGAGGGGAGGGGAGGAGGGGAGGGGAGGGGAGGGGGAGGGGGAGTTGAGTGGGATGGGACGGGGGGGGGGGGAGAGAGAGGAGGGAGAGTTGAGCGATGGAGAGGTGGGGATGAGAAGGATGGCGGAGAATGGGGGGAAATGGGAATTGCACAGTGTCTTTCTGTCTCTCGATGCTGACCTGTCTTTACTCGGCTCTGTTCCCAGAGAAGCCATCACTCGCTATTGACCTGAGCACAGTGAAGCTGGAGGGGAGTGGGAGCATTGGAATGGAGAGCTCACAGCCCAGCTCCCCCAGCAGGGGTGTGGTGACATCGCACCAGGTGAGGAACAGGAAGTGGGGGCATTACAAAGGTGTGATGCCTGAAGCAGGGATGTGGCAGGTGCCACAAGGGACACTTAGACGATTCTGGAAAGACTGACACCTCAGTTCTATTTTCACAGACAGGTAGAGAGTGACGCTCCTGTTCTCCATGTCCCAGCAGTTAGAGAGTGACGTTTCTGTGTCTCAGCAGGTAGAGTAACGCTCCTGTCCCCTGTGTCTCAGCAGGTAGAGAGCGACGCTCCTGTTCCTGTTTCCCAGCAGGTAGAGAGTGACACACTTGTTCCCCGTGCCCCAGCAGGTAGAGAGTGACACTCCCGTTCCCCGTTGTCCCAGCAAGTAGAGAGTGATACTCCTGTTCCCAGTGTCCCAGCAGGTAGAGAGTGACACTCCTGTTCCCGTTTCCCAGCAGGTAGACAGTGACACTCCGGTTTCTGTTATCCATCAGGTAGAGAGTGACGCTCCCGTTTCCCAGCAGGTAGAGAGTGACTCTCCTGTTCGCATTTCCCAGCAGGTAGAGAGCGATGCTCTTGTTCCTGTGTCCCAGCAGGTAGAGAGTGACGCTCTTGTTCCTGTGTCCCAGCAGGTAGAGAGTGACGCTCCTGTTCCTGTGTCCCAGCAGGTAGAGAGTGACGCTCCTGTTCCTGTGTCCCAGCAGGTAGAGAGTGACGCTCCTGTTCCTGTGTCCCAGCAGGTAGAGAGTGATGCTCCTGTTCCTGTGTCCCAGCAGGTAGAGAGTGATGCTCCTGTTCCTGTTTCCCAGCAGGTAGAGAGTGATGCTCCTGTTCCTGTTTCCCAGCAGGTAGAGAGTGATGCTCCTGTTCCTGTTTCCCAGCAGGTAGAGAGTGACACTCCTGTTCCCGTTTCCCAGCAGGTAGACAGTGACACTCCGGTTTCTGTTATCCATCAGGTAGAGAGTGACGCTCCCGTTTCCCAGCAGGTAGAGAGTGACTCTCCTGTTCGCATTTCCCAGCAGGTAGAGAGCGATGCTCTTGTTCCTGTGTCCCAGCAGGTAAAGAGTGACGCTCTTGTTCCTGTGTCCCAGCAGGTAGAGAGTGACGCTCTTGTTCCTGTGTCCCAGCAGGTAGAGAGTGACGCTCCTGTTCCTGTGTCCCAGCAGGTAGAGAGTGATGCTCCTGTTCCTGTTTCCCAGCAGGTAGAGAGTGATGCTCCTGTTCCCACTGTCCCAGCAGGTAGAGAGTGATGCTCCTGTTCCCACTGTCCCAGCAGGTAGAGAGTGATGCTCCTGTTCCCACTGTCCCAGCAGGTAGAGAGTGATGCTCCTGTTCCCACTGTCCCAGCAGGTAGAGAGTGATGCTCCTGTTCCTGTGTCCCAGCAGGTAGAGAATGATGCTCCTGTTCCTGTTTCCCAGTAGGTAGAGAGTGATGCTCCTGTTCCTGTTTCCCAGTAGGTAGAGAGTGATGCTCCTGTTCCTGTTTCCCAGTAGGTAGAGAATGATGCTCCTGTTCCTGTTTCCCAGTAGGTAGAGAGTGATGCTCCTGTTCCTGTTTCCCAGTAGGTAGAGAATGATGCTCCTGTTCCTGTTTCCCAGCAGGTAGAGAGTGATGCTCCTGTTCCCACTGTCCCAGCAGGTAGAGAGTGATGCTCCTGTTCCCACTGTCCCAGCAGGTAGAGAGTGATGCTCCTGTTCCTGTGTCCCAGCAGGTAGAGAATGATGCTCCTGTTCCTGTTTCCCAGTAGGTAGAGAGTGATGCTCCTGTTCCTGTTTCCCAGTAGGTAGAGAATGATGCTCCTGTTCCTGTTTCCCAGTAGGTAGAGAATGATGCTCCTGTTCCTGTTTCCCAGCAGGTAGAGAGTGATGCTCCTGTTCCCACTGTCCCAGCAGGTAGAGAGTGATGCTCCTGTTCCTGTGTCCCAGCAGGTAGAGAATGATGCTCCTGTTCCTGTTTCCCAGTAGGTAGAGAGTGATGCTCCTGTTCTTGTTTCCCAGTAGGTAGAGAGTGATGCTCCTGTTCCTGTTTCCCAGCAGGTAGAGAGTGATGCTCCTGTTCCCACTGTCCCAGCAGGTAGAGAGTGATGCTCCTGTTCCCACTGTCCCAGCAGGTAGAGAATGATGCTCCTGTTCCTGTTTCCCAGTAGGTAGAGAGTGATGCTCCTGTTCCTGTTTCCCAGCAGGTAGAGAGTGATGCTCCTGTTCCCACTGTCCCAGCAGGTAGAGAATGATGCTCCTGTTCCTGTTTCCCAGTAGGTAGAGAGTGACGCTCTTGTACATCTTTTCCAGCAGGCAATGGGTGAAGACCCACCACCCGACTCCCAACAGATGGACAGTGAAAGCAGCTGTGATCCTAGTTCAGGCTCCGAGATGTCCACAAGTGAAGAATGTTCCACTGAAATCCCCTCGCTGGAATTGACTGTGACACCCAACACTGAAGGTATTGAACTAAGGGGCACAGTCATCAAGCACGGAAACAGACCCTCTGCTCCAATGAGTCTGTGCCGACCAGATATCTAACCTAATCTAGTCCCATTTGCCAGCATTTGGCCCATGTCCCTCTACACCCTTGCTATTCATATACCCATCCAGATGCCTTTTAAATTGTACCAGCCTCCATCACTTCTTCCACCCTCTGTGTGAAAACGTTGCTCCACAAGTACCTTTTAAATCCCTCCCATCTCACCTTAAACCTCTGCCATCTGCTTTTGGACTCCTCTATCCTGAGGAAAAGGCCTATTTACCCTATCCACGTCCCTCATTATTTTATAAACCTCTATAAGGTCATCCCTTAGCCATCAACGCTCCAGGGAAAACAGCCCCAGCTTATTCAGCCTCTCTTCATAGCTCAAAACGTACAATTCTGGCAACATCCTTGTACATCTTTTCAGCACACTTTCAAGTTGAACAAAATCTTCCCTACAGCAGGGAAACCAGAATTGAACACAGTATTCCAAAACGGGCCTCACCAATGTCCTGTACAGCCACAACATGACTTCCCAACTCCTATACTCAATGCTCTGACCATTGAAGGCAAGTGTACCGAACGCCTTCTTCACCACCCTGTCTACCTGGGTCTCCACTTTCAAGGAACTTTGGACTAGGTCTCCTTGTTCAGCAACACTCACCAGGGCCCTACCATGAACTGTGCAAGTCCAAAATATTGCTCTACCTCAGTTATCTAACTTCAACTCCATCTGCCACTGCTCGGCCCATTGGTCAATTTGATCAAAGTCCCATTGTACCCTGGATAACCATCTTTACACTCCAATACACCACCTATTTTGTGTCATTTGCAAACTCACTAACCATACTTCTTGTATTCACAACCAAATCATTTATATAAATGGCAAAAATCAGTGGACACAGAACTGCTGGTGATCTAACCTTGCTAACCAGTCTACGCATGCAGAACTTTGTTAAACACCTTGCTGAAGTCCATATCTGCTTTCATCAATCTTATTTGTGAACTCTTCAAAAACAAACTTAAATCAAGTAACTGAGAGACAATTTCCCACCTATAAAGCCACATTGACTATCCCTAATCAGTCCTTGCTTCTCTCCCTCAGAATCTCCTCCAATGACTTACTCACCACTGACATCAGGCTCACCAGACTATAATCCTCTGGTTTTTCCTTACCCTTACCTCTCCACAGCACAGTAGATCCCGCTGATCATGCTGGGGTAAAGCAGATCCTACAAGGTGGTCATCGACCCCAACAGAATCAGGGGAGCCACACCAAGGTCATGCAGGCCCCAAGTTCGAATGTGCGCCATCAAATCAGATGACTAGGCCCACAGGGTTGCCAGGACCCAGAGTTGGGTGAGCCCACGGTGTGATTAGGTCCTAACCAGCAGGCACCAGTGGAGTTAAGGAGATCGTTGTTTCGAGTGACTTTGGACTCCTGAAGTCCCACGTTCAGAAAGTGGCAGGAGTCAGTACGGTTGAGGGCTGAAGAGCGGTGCATAGAGCATGAACTAAATCTCTCTCTCTCTCATGGTTCACAGCCCTGGATAATTTCACAGTCAGCATCATCAGCTCAGTGCCAACAAGCCTCCCAGAGAAAGGTAACATAATATTTTCTGGAGTTTAAGCTTTTCCACTCTCTCTGAAAGCCACAGCAGGAACCTTAATGATAACTGAGCGATACGCTGACCGCCTGGCCTGCTTGCTGAGCCACACACACAGGCCTCACCACATTAAAACTCTCCATTCTTACTGGAGCTCAGACAGTTATACCTGCTTTACCTCTCCGCCCCACAGGCCCAAATTCGATGGTCATTGCCTTCTGCTACAGCGGTGTGGAGGTTCGCACTGAGATGATACGGCATGGCTGCAAGATCTCATCCTCAGCTCCTTTAACCCGCAGCGAGAACTCATTCGGCTCACAGGCCTTGGACAAACTGCGCTTCCCAGAAACGACCACCATCGCCAGCCCGGAGAAGCGGAGGGCAACTGAGGAGCTGCTGACCTTCCTGGAGCGGGGGGTCATGCTGGACAGCAACGCCAATGGGATCTTCGTCCAGCGCCTGTGCCAGGGCCGGGTCTTCTGGACAGGGCCCTGTGCACCTCAGCCCAATCAGACGAATAAGTTGGAGAGGGAAAAGGTGGAAAAGTTGTTTGACCGCAAGAAATTTGAGCAGGGTAACTATCTGGCAAGGTTGGTGGGGTGAGGGGGACAGTGCTAAACATGCAAACGCTTTCTGATCTCTGGTAGGAATCCTAAAAAGCTCTGGTGAGACATTGCAGGATGCAAATTGATGTGATGTTTTGCTCTCAGATAAGAAAAATGCAATGTTAAGACAACTGATAGCTACGTAGAAAGGAGGTGTGTCTCTCAAGCTGTGTGTGTTGTAGTGTGTGTGTGTAAGGGGACTGTGTTGGAGTGTGTCAGGTAAATGTAGCAGTATCGGGGGGTGGCATGTGTGGGTGAGTTTGTAGCAGTACGTTTGAGTGTGTCGGGTGAGTAGCAGTGTTGGGGGTGAATGTATTTGTGTGTGAGAGAATGTATTCTTGTTCATGCAAATGCATATATGTGCAGTTGAGAACGTGTTGGTGTGTTTAAGTACACGCAAAGCTGTTTGTGTGTGAGAGAACGTATATGTTTGAAAATCTGTTAGTGTGCTTTCGTATATTTGTGTGAGTTTGTTTTTTCCTGCAAGTGAGGATTGGATTGTAATGTGGGGTAGGCAATGTGTTTGGACACGGTGTACGGTTTTGGGGTTGGTAGCGTGTATGGACAGGAATGTCAGTGTTGGGGTTGGTAGCGTGTATGGACAGGGAGTACAGTATTGGGGATGGGCAGTGTGTATGGACAGGGAGTACAGTATTGGGGATGGGCAGCGTGTATGGACAGGGAGTACAGTATTGGGGATGGGCAGCGTGTATGGACAGGGAGTACAGTATTGGGGATGGGCAGCGTGTATGGACAGGAAGGTCAGTATTGGGGTTGGCAGCGTGTATGGACAGGAAGGTCAGTATTGGGGTTGGCAGCGTGTATGGACAGGGAGTACGGTGTTGGGGATGTGCAGTGTATATGGACAGGGAGTAGTGTTGGGGATGTGTAGTGTGTATGGTCAGGGAGTACGGTATTGGGGATGTGCAGTGTGTATGGACAGGGAGTAGTGTTGGGGATGTGTAGTGTGTATGGACAGAGAGTACAGTGTTGGGGATGTGTAGTGTGTATGGACAGGGAGTACAGTGTTGGGGATGTGTAGTGTGTATGGACAGGGAGTATGGTATTGGGGATAGGCAGTGTGTATGGTCAGGGAGTACGGTATTGGGGATGTGCAGTGTGTATGGTCAGGGAGTACAGTATTGGGGATGTGCAGTGTGTATGGACAGGGAGTACGGTATTGGGGATGTGCAGTGTTGGGGATGTGTAGTGTGTATGGACAGGGAGTACAGTGTTGGGGATGCGCAGTGTGTATGGACAGGGAGTACGGTGTTGGGGATGCGCAGTGTGTATGGACAGGGAGTACGGTATTGGGGATGCGCAGTGTGTATGGACAGGGAGTACGGTGTTGGGGATGCGCAGTGTGTATGGACAGGGAGTATGGTATGGGGGATGCGCAGTGTGTATGGACAGGGAGTATGGTATGGGGGATGTGTAGTGTGTATGGACAGGGAGTATGGTATGGGGGATGTGCAGTGTGTATGGACAGGGAGTACAGTGTTGGGGATGCGCAGTGTGTATGGACAGGGAGTACAGTGTTGGGGATGCGCAGTGTGTATGGACAGGGAGTACAGTGTTGGGGATGCGCAGTGTGTATGGACAGGGAGTACAGTGTTGGGGATGCGCAGTGTGTATGGACAGGGAGTACAGTGTTGGGGATGCGCAGTGTGTATGGACAGGGAGTATGGTATGGGGGATGCGCAGTGTGTATGGACAGGGAGTATGGTATGGGGGATGTGTAGTGTGTATGGACAGGGAGTACAGTGTTGGGGATGCGCAGTGTGTATGGACAGGGAGTACAGTGTTGGGGATGCGCAGTGTGTATGGACAGGGAGTACAGTGTTGGGGATGCGCAGTGTGTATGGACAGGGAGTACAGTGTTGGGGATGCGCAGTGTGTATGGACAGGGAGTACAGTGTTGGGGATGCGCAGTGTGTATGGACAGGGAGTACAGTGTTGGGGATGCGCAGTGTGTATGGACAGGGAGTACAGTGTTGGGGATGCGCAGTGTGTATGGACAGGGAGTATGGTATTAGGGATGTGCAGTGTGTATGGACAATTAGTACAGTATTAGGGATGGGCGGTGTGTATGGGCAGCAAGTACAGTACTGGGGTGGGCAGTCAGTTTGGGTAGCATTTTTGGGCAGAAGCTGGGTTGTGTGCCAACCCTTACACAGGTTGTCAATTCTTTGTCCCAGATATGGTACTCTACCAGACATCAGGAGGTGGTGTTATGCCTCAATATCGTGTCACACTATGCTTTGGTGAAGAACTGACAGAGGCAGATGCTCCAGCAGAAAAGCTCATTACTGTTCAGGTGAGCAGTGAGAAACCTTTCACCCTAATTGCAACACCTCTTGTACCCCTTGCCAAGCCCATGGTTGGTTCTGAGCTTGTCCAGCCAGCAAATGCTGCCCTAACCTCTCCTCCACTGACTATCACAACTGACAGAGTTGCTTTGAAACACCTCTGCCCATCACAAGTTCCCAGCCTCCTACACACTCAACCAAAGAGGGGCAATACATTCTCATCTCAGCAAGGCAGCGACTGTGTAACAGTGATGTACTGACTGAATCCCGGTCTTGGTGAGGCAGGGCAGCGGCTGTATACTAGTGATGTACTGACTGTATCCTGGTCTCGGTGAGGCAGGGCAGCGGCTGTATACCAGTGATGTAGCGACTGTATCCTGGTCTCGGTGAGGCAGGGCAGCGGCTCTGTAACACTGATGTAGTGACTGTATCCTGGTCTCGGCGAGGCACTGCAGCGGCTGTGTAACATTGATGTAGCTACTGTATCCCAGTATCAGCAAGGCAGGGCAGCGGCTGTGTAACACTGATGTAGCGACCGTATCCCAGTATCGGCAAGGCAAGGCAGCGACTGTGTAACAGTGATGTAGCGACTGTATCCTGGTCTCGGCAGGGCAGCGACTGTGTATCAGTGATGTAGTGACTGCATCCCAGTCTCGGTGAGGCAGGGCAGCGGCTGTGTAATAGTGATGTAGTGACTGTATCCCAGTCTCGGTGAGGCAGGGCAGCGGCTGTGTAACAGTGATGTAGCGACTGTATCCCGGTCTCGGCAGGGCAGCGGCTGTGTAACTGTAATGTAGTGACTGCATCCCAGTCTCGGTGAGGCAAGGCAGCGACTGTATCCCGGTCTCGGCAAGGCACTGCAGCGGCTGTGTAACAGTGGTGTAGTGACTGTATCCCAGTATCGGCAAGGCACTGTAGCGGCTGTGTAACAGTGACGTAGCGACTGTATCCCAGTATCGGCAAGGCACTGCAGCGGCTGTGTAACACTGATGTAGCGACTGTATCCCAGTATCGGCAAGGCAGGGCAGCGACTGTGTAACATTGATGTAGCGACTGTATCCCGGTTTCGGTGAGCCAGGGCAGCGACTCTGTAACATTGATGTAGTGACTGTATCCCGGTCTCAGCAAGACAGCAGCTGTATACCAGTGATGTAGTGACTGTACCCCAGCCTTGGCAAGGTAGCCGCTGTACCCCGGTCTCGGAGAGGTAGCGGGTGGCAACTGCTATCTCGTCTCAGCAGGATAGCCATAGTGCCTATAGCACAGTCGCGGCGAGGTAGCGACAGTGACTATATCACGATCTCGGTGAGGTAGTAATCATGTTTTGGTGATGTAGCAACTGTATCACAATCTTGACAAGGGAGTGACTATTTACATGATGATATACCAACTATCCCAGCCTTGGTGAGAAAAGCTGCTTGACTAATGGTTTGACTTCAGCTCTGTTGTGAGAACCATGGTGATGAGGGAAATGGGGAGCAGAGATAGTCAAAGAACAGGCTGGCCCACTTTGACCCACTCCAGTTTAACGTCCCAGAGGCCTTTGACATGTTAAATACCTTATGATAGGACGCTGCGTCAAAACCAGCTCACTCTTACAAGGATCGCAGCAGTGCAGTTACTCCCATTCCCACCCTACCTGCTGTGCACCTGACCGACCCCTGCTCAGTGTGCACCCCACCGACCCCCACCCGCCATGAACCCAACTTAAGCCCATTTGCCATGAACCCAATTACTCTGCCCACCATGCAGCTGACTGACCACAGTCCGTGTACCCCACCAACCCCGGCCCAACCCACCGTGCACCCCACCGACTCTCACCCACAGTGAACCCCACCCGCCGTGAAACCCACCGACCCCACCCAAGCCTACTTGCCATGAACCAAACCCCCACCAACCGTGCGCCCCACCCACCGTGCGCCCATCGTGCACACCGACACCCCACCCACCGTGCGCCCCACCGACCCCCCACCCACCGTGCACCCCACCGACCACCCCACCCACCGTGTGCCCCACCCACCATGCACCCCACCGACCCCCCCACCCACCGTGCACCCCACCGACCCCCCCCCACCCACCGTGCGCCCCACCGACCCCCCACCCACCGTGCGCCCCACCGACCACCCCACCCACCGTGTGCCCCACCCACCATGCACCCCACCGACCCCCCCACCCACCGTGCACCCCACCGACCCCCCCCACCCACCGTGCGCCCCACCGACCCCCCACCCACCGTGCGCCCCACCGACCCCCCACCCACCGTGCGCCCCACCGACCACCCCACCCACCGTGCACCCCACCGACCCCCCCCACCCACCGTGCGCCCCACCCACCATGCACCCCACCGACCCCCCCCACCCACCGTGCGCCCCACCGACCACCCCACCCACCGTGCGCCCCACCGACCCCCCCCACCCACCGTGCGCCCCACCCACCATGCACCCCACCGACCCCCCCCACCCACCGTGCGCCCCACCGACCACCCCACCCACCGTGCGCCCCACCGACCCCCCCCACCCACCGTGCGCCCCACCGACCACCCCACCCACCGTGCGCCCCACCGACCCCCCCCACCCACCGTGCGCCCCACCGACCCCCCCCACCCACCGTGCGCCCCACCGACCCCCCCCACCCACCGTGCGCCCCACCGACCCCCCCCACCCACCGTGCGCCCCACCGACCCCCCCCACCCACCGTGCGCCCCACCGACCCCCCACCCACCGTGCGCCCCACCGACCACCCCACCCACCGTGCGCCCCACCGACCACCCCACCCACCGTGCACCCCACCGACCCCCCCCACCCACCGTGCGCCCCACCCACCATGCACCCCACCGACCCCCCCCACCCACCGTGCGCCCCACCGACCACCCCACCCACCGTGCGCCCCACCGACCCCCCCCACCCACCGTGCGCCCCACCCACCATGCACCCCACCGACCCCCCCCACCCACCGTGCGCCCCACCGACCACCCCACCCACCGTGCGCCCCACCGACCCCCCCCACCCACCGTGCGCCCCACCGACCACCCCACCCACCGTGCGCCCCACCGACCCCCCCCACCCACCGTGCGCCCCACCGACCCCCCCCACCCACCGTGCGCCCCACCGACCCCCCCCACCCACCGTGCGCCCCACCGACCCCCCCCACCCACCGTGCGCCCCACCGACCCCCCCCACCCACCGTGCGCCCCACCGACCCCCCCCACCCACCGTGCGCCCCACCGACCCCCCCCACCCACCGTGCGCCCCACCCACCGTGCACCCCACCGACCCCCCCACCCACCGTGCGCCCCACCGACCCCCCACCCACCGTGCACCCCACCGACCCCCCCACCCACCGTGCGCCCACCCACCATGCACCCCACCGACCCCCCACCCACCGTGCGCCTCACCGACCCCCCACCCACCGTGCGCCCCACCGACTCCCCCACCCACCGTGCGCCCACCCACCATGCACCCCACCGACCCCCCACCCACCGTGCGCCTCACCGACCCCCCACCCACCGTGCGCCCCACCGACTCCCCCACCCACCGTGCGCCCCACCGACCCCCCCACCCACCGTGCGCCCACCCACCATGCACCCCACCGACCCCCCACCCACCGTGCGCCTCACCGACCCCCCACCCACCGTGCGCCCCACTGACCCCCCCACCCACCGTGCACCCCACCGACCCCCCCCACCCACCGTGCGCCCCACCGATCCCCCCCACCCACCGTGCGCCCCACCGACCCCCCCCCACCCACCATGAACAGAAACAACCTTCAATGCGATTTGTCTCCCCCAGGTTTACCAAGTGGCCGCCAAGCAGCTGGTGGACCGGGAGCTGGAACTCCAGGCCGCCTCGTCGTTCCTCCTCAGCCAGCTGGGACCCGGACCCGAGCACTTCAGCGAGCGGCTGACGCACGCCTTTCGGGAGGCCTCCAGCAGCCTGTACGGGATCTCGTAGAGGAAACGCTCGGCGTCGAGAGATGGAAAACCAAAGAGACGGCGGCGGCGGCGGCGTTTTGGGAGTGGGAGGGGAGGGAGGGAGAGAGAGAGAGAGAGAGAAGGGAGACAACCCCAACCAATGTCCATCTATCTCTTCCATGTCTTCGTGTCCCGGATGAAAGGTGGTGACGCAATCGGGGGCGGGGCCTGGGCCGCGTGCGAAGCCCGTTGGAAACCCCCCCAAAGCGGGCCGTCGCCTCTACCTCTTGGTGTCCCGGATGAAGGGCGGGACCGGAGGGGGAGAGAAGTGTGAGCGTTGGTGATGTAATCGGGGGGCGGGGCCTGGGCGAGGCGCGACGGTTAACCGTCGCCCCCTCTCTTACCATGATGGCCGTCGCTTCCACCTGTTGATGTCCCGGATGGAGGATACGGTTGGGGGAGGGGGAATGCGGAAAGACGGATTGTAACGGGCGTGGGGAAGAAGTGTAAAGGGACCGTTGGTGACGCGTCTAGCCGCCCGCCAAGGTGAACCGGGGCTTCGATGGACGGCGGGCCCGGGAACGGGAACTGCGCCTGCGCCTCTCCCTCTCCCCCCCCAAGAGCACTTCAGCCAGACGCTACCGCTCGCCCTCCAGGCTGTACGGTGCAGGGCGTCGTAAAGCGAAGGAGGGGCGGGGAAAGAAAACGGCGCCCTGCCTCCGGGCGGTAGTGTCCCGGATGTAGGAGGCCTGGGAAGGCGGCGAGGGAGCGACCGTTGGTGACGTGTCACCCAATGTGGGCGGGGCCCGGGCTCGGGCCGCGTGCCTGGAGCGACCGTTACCGTTTGAAAGTTCCATGACGGCCGCCGCACCCCCCCCCCCCAGCAGCACCATCCTCCCTCTGGGACTGGGGGCCTCTCCCATACAATGATGGGCGGCACGGTGGCACAGCGGTTAGCACTGCTGCCTCACAGCGCCAGAGACCCGGGTTCAATTCCCGCCTCAGGCGACTGACTGTGTGGAGTTTGCACGTTCTCCCCGTGTCTGCGTGGGTTTCCTCCGGGTGCTCCGGTTTCCTCCCACAGTCCAAAGATGTGCAGGTCAGGTGAATTGGCCATGCTAAATTACCCATAGTGCCCAGGGATGTGCAGGTCAGGTGAATTGGCCATGCTAAATTACCCATAGTGCCCTGGGATGTGCAGGTCAGGTGAATTGGCCATGCTAAATTACCCATAGTGCCCTGGGATGTGCAGGTCAGGTGAATTGGCCATGCTAAATTGCCCGTAGTGTTAGGTAAGGGGTAAATGTAGGGGTATGGGTGGGTTGCCCTTCGGCGGGTCGGTGTGGACTTGTTGGGCCGAAGGGCCTGTTTCCACACTGTAATGTAATGTAATATAAACAACCACCTTCTCTCTGATAGAAACCTCCGCTGTCCTGCTCTGAATACCTCCACCTGCCTGAGGGTGTGGAGGAGGGGGTAAGAGACACCCACCCCCTCCCCCCCCCAGAAACTAACCCTCCACCACCTCGTTGTTATCGTCGTCTTCCCCCCCCAATCTCCTCCAAATTAAAGGCTGATATGCTACTGGACTTTTTTGTCTGACATTATCGCCATCTCCCTGTAACCCACGCTATATTTTGCATGATTTGGCACCCTCCCTAGTTGGGTTTCTAGAACATTCCTGTCCGTCAGAGCCAGTGCTTGGATTTTTCCAGTGAATCACCAACTTTCCCCTCCTCCCTTTCTCCTTCCCTCTGTCCCTCCCCTCCTTTGCCCTCCTTTCTTGTTCCCTCTCCCACTCTCTCGTCCTCCCTCCCCGTCTCCCTCCCCTCATTCTTCTTTTCTCCCTCATTCCCACTCCACTCATTTTCCCCTTCCCCTCATCCCCCCTCATTTTCCCCCACCCTCCTTTCCCCTTCCTCTCTCCCCTCTCCTCCTGCCCTCCCTCTCCTCCTTCCATCTCTGCCCTCCTTCCCTCTCTCCCTCATCTCCTTTCTCCTTCCCTCTCTTCTCTTTCCCCCCTTCCTCTCCTTTCTCCTTCCTTGGCGGCAAAATAGTATTCTTCAGTCGGAGATCGTCCACTCCATCCATTTCTTTTCTCGTGCCTTTTCTCCTTCTTTCTTCATGGCCATGCCGTGAACTCCTGGCCTCAGCGCGGGCCTGGTCTGGTGGTCTCACAGTGACCCAACATGGCCTCAGCACGGACTTCCAGCCTGAGGTTGAAGCCACGTCTGAACTTTTTATCTCTTTCATTTATTCTTGTGATCTGCAATGCTGCACTTTTTATTCCTTCACTTGTGTATTTTTTTCCTTAAGAATTTATTTAAGAATCTGTACCTGGGTACCTTTGTACCTAAGATGGAACCATGAGTGACAACTTGTAAACTTTTCACTATACTCAGTGTACGTGACAATCAAACTAATTCTAATTCTCTGTCCCTCCATTCTTCTTCATATCTCCCCATCCCTGGCCATGTGTCTCTGCACTCGTACTCTATCCTTCCCTCTCTACCCCACAACCTCCCACTCCCCTCCCCTCCTTCTCCTCCCCACACTCCCCTTCCCCCCCTCCCCACACTCCCCTTCCCCCCCCCCCCCCCATCTGTTGCCCACCCCTACCTCTCCCATGCTTTATTTCCCTGGATTTGGTGTCCAATTATTTCCTTGAGTTTGACGGAGACTCACTGCATGAAGTGTGGGAAGGGTTTATAGTGATGTCTGGGGAATGCAGTTTGGAGACCTGCACATAATGTGAAGTTAAAGTTTTGTGCTTATGCGGTTGTAAAAAGTATATATTAAAGGACACTTGCATCTGTACCTCCTTGGGCTTTCCTTTGTCACTCCTCTCGCCTTCCTCACCCGAAAGCCCTGACTAACTCATCAGGTGGTGGTTACAGTGGGTCTATGCGGGAACTGCCTGCCACCTCACGCCCCAGCCTCTCTTGTACAGTCAGTGCCAGAGTTGAAGCAGGTATTACAGGTTTGATCAGTGGGCGCAGGGCAATCGGATGGATTTTTTTCAAACCAGGAGGAATCTGACATGAGCCAACTCCCCAAGACCTGATGACATCCATGTCTTCCTTAAAAATCTCATGCACCCACAAAACAGACAGTCCTAGAGACAAGACTGAAATATTGCGGAGGAGGGAAGGATATAAAAGAAGTTCAGGCACCAGTCTGAATGCAAGTCATTTTCTTTTGGACTTTCTCAGTTCTTTCTGAAATATTCCTGATGTAAGGTTGTGGGCACACAATCTTCGATTCAGTGATTGAGCATTCACACTTTCTATGCTTCAGAAGGTTTTTTGTCCCTCTAGAAATCTCCCCTTTTGATGGGAGATTTCTAGAGAGTGCAGCTTCCAGAGGGAAGGTAAGAGTAGCTGGCTACTCGGGATTCTCTTTCACTCTCCCTTCGACATGGAAAAGTGAGAGATAGAGAGCAATGCCTTTCTCTTTGCAAACTGGATGTTTCTGCTGTATTGTTGACACACGAGGCCGAAGCCACCTGGCCTGGAACCAATTAGATGTCACTGTGCTGAGCCCTCCTGAACCCACAATGGCTGGTCCAAATTGGAAAGACTCTGGATTAGTGTTGCTGGAAGAGCACAGCAGTTCAGGCAGCATCCAAGGAGCTTCGAAATCGACGTTTCGGGCAAAAGCCCTTCATCAGGAATAAAGACAACCGGCACCTAACCTCTCTACAGTCAGCCCTGCCTCAGCTGAGGGCCACACTCTCAGAATTACAAAGGACCCACTCTGTACTACATCCTCAGGAGAATTCATACTCTCAACAAACAGTATTTCAACTCCATCTCAAACATCAAAAACTGGAAGTACAACAAACTTTTATCTACCCAGCTCCATAACCAGCGCTCCTCAAACATTCCAGAAGATTCCCCTGGCCTCACAATCTACTCGGACGCCATTAGCCATGCGGCTGATGCAGCTGCCACCCCCACGCTGATTGATGATGTCACTTCCGCTCCCATCATGGCCACTCCCACAACCGCTTTCCACCCCTCACAATTCCTCATGCATCACACGTGACATCACTTCCACCCTCACATCACCGCTGATGCCACATGCTCAGTGACTTCCGCCACCCCTACTACCGTGGTCACCACCACTTCCGCCCCCACCAGCGCCACTCACCTGCATTCTGCTGACATGCCCCCCACAGACCCCATTGTCACTATCCCCACCCCCCCAGAACCCTGAGGGGAACACTACCCCTGCTCATGACTCCACCCCCATCCCCCCCCCACCCTCACACCCACTCCAGTTACAGGTTCCGCCCCCACTCCCAGCTCTACACCCACACCAGCTCCCAGCCCGGCTGAGTTTTCACCATCCCCCCCAGACCTCCCCCTCACTGAGGACAAACGATCAGTCCTCAGCAAAGGACTCACCTTCATCCCCCTCCGTCCACGCATCAATGAATTTAATACACGCCGTGACGTCAAACAATTCTTCCGTCGCCTCCGCCTTCGAGCTTACTTTCACAATCAGGACTCCCGCCCACCTTCTGAGGACCCCTTCGCCCACCTCCAACACACTGCATCCAGCTGGACACCCCGCGCTGGCCTATTACCTGCCCTCGACCTCTTCATTTCCAACTGCCGCTGGGACATTAACCGCCTCAACCTGTCTACCCCCCTCCCCCACTCCAACCTCTCACCCTCACAACGCGCAGCCCTCCAATCTCTCTGCTCCAATCCCAGCCTCATCATCAAGCCAGCGGATAAAGGGGGCGCTGAAGCCAAACGCCAACTCGAGGACACCTCTTCCTACTGACCCCTCGACCATGACCCCACCCCCCCATCACCAAATCATTATCTCCCAGACCATACAGAACCTCATCACCTCAGGAGATCTCCCACCCACAGCTTCCAACCTCATAGTCCGGGAACCCCGCACTGCCCGGTTCTACCTCCTTCCCAAGATCCACAAGCCTGACCACCCTGGACGATCCATTGTCTCAGCATGCTCTTGCCCCACTGAACTCATCTCTACCTATCCCCCCTAGTCCAGGAACTCCCCACGTACGTTCGAGACACCACCCACGCCCTCCACCTCCTCCAAGACTCCCGTTTCCCTGGCTCCCAACGCCTCATCTTCACCATGGATATCCAATCCCTCTACACCTCCATCCGCCATGACCAGGGCCTCCATTTTTTCATCTCCAGACGACAGTACCCTTCCACTGACACTCTCATTCGTTTGGCCGAACTGGTCCTCACCCTTAACAATTTCTCCTGTGAATCCTCCCACTTGCTCCAGACCAAAGGGGTAGCCATGGGCACACGTATGGGCCCCAGCAATGCCTGTCTCTTTGTTGGCTACGAAGAGCAGTTGATCTTCCGTAATTACACCGGCATCACTCCCCACCTCTTCCTCCGCTACATTGATGACTGCATTGGCGCCACCTCGTGCTCCCGTGAGGAGGTTGAGCAATTCATCAACTTCACCAACTCATTTCACCCTGACCTTAAATTTACCTGGACCATCTCTGACACCTCCCTCCCCTTCCTGGACCTCTCCATCTCCATTAATGACGACCGACTTGACACTGACAGCATAAACCAAATCATCCGCCGGCATTTCCGCCACCTCCAAACAGACCCCACCACCAGGAATATATTTCCCTTCCCACCCCTTTCCGCAAAGACCGTTCCCTCCGTGACTACCTGGTCAGGTCCACGTCCCCCCCTACAACCCACCCTCCCATCCTGGCACTTTCCCCTGCCACTGCAGGAGCTGTTAAACCTGCGCCCACACCTCCTCCCTCACCTCTATCCAAGGCCCTAAAGGAGCCCTCCACATCCATCAAAGTTTTACTTGCACATCCACCAATATCATTTATTGTATCCGTTGCTCCCGATGCGGTCTCCTCTACATTGGGGAGACTGGGTGCCTCCTTGCAGAGCACTTTAGGGATCATCTCCGGGACACCCACACCAATCAACCACACTGCCCTGTGGCCCAACATTTCAACTCCCCCTCCCACTCTGTCGAGGACATGGAAGTCCTGGGCCTCCTTCACCGCCGCTCCCTCACCACCAGACGCCTGGAGGGAGAACGCCACATCTTCTGCCTCGGAACACTTCAATCCCAGGACATCAATGTAGACTTCAACAGTTTCCTCATTTCCCCTTCCCCCAACTCACCCTAGTCCTAAACTTCCAGCTCAGCACTGTCCCCATGACTTGTCCTACCTGCCTATCTCCTTTTCCACCTATCTACTCCATCCCCCTCCCTGACCTATCACCTTCATCCCCTCCCCCACTCACCTATTGTACTCTATGCTACTTTCACCCCACCCCCACCCTCCTCGAGCTTATCTCTCCACGCTTCAGGCTCACTGCCTTTATTCCTGATGAAGGGCTTTTGCCTGAAACGTCGATTTTGAAGCTCCTTGGATGCTGCCTGAACTGCTGTGCTCTTCCAGTACCACTAATCCAGAGTCTGGTTTCCAGCATCTGCAGTCATTGTTTTTACCTAATTGGAAAGACTGTTTGGGTGAAACCACCTTGAACATTCGCAGGCAGTACTCCTATCACTGCTTGAATAAGATGGCACAGTAGACACAATTCATAATGTGTTTTAGTGACCTCTTTTCTAAAACTGCAAACGTTTCCTGACATGGTTCCCTTGGTTTAATGCAGTACTTTCTCCCATTTAGTCCAGAGTAGAAAAGGAAAGCAATAAAAGTGGCCCTCACACAAGCAAGAGACTAATTTCAGAATACGGCTGATCTTGTGAACCTCACTTTGTCAAATGGTATACAGGGCCACTCAGGAGACTTTCCAATCAGCGACCTCAAGTATTGTCCTGAAAAGGCAGCACAACACAACCTCAAAACTAAAAGTTGACATGGTGCCAAAACATTACCTGGCAGCTTTAGCCCACAAGACGTGGGGGCGGTAGTAGGTCAGTCAGCCCGTTGAGTCTGCTAGTGAGATTGTGGAAGGTCTGATCAAACCTTGATTCTACTTTCCTGCCTTTTCCAAGGTTCACTAGTCTCATTAATAGGGGATGGCAGAATGGTGCCACAAGAAGAGGTTGGTTCATCTGGATCTGTATTCATTCACATTTCAAAGGATTAAAGGGGATCGGATTTAAAATTCTAACAGGGCCAGTGTTATGAAGTTGAGGGTGTGTACTATACCTTTAAGAGAGCACGACCGCTGTTCTGAATGGAGAGAGCTCACAAGCACCCTGTATATATGACAAGATGGCAGTCCCAGAGTGTACTGGAAAATTGAAAATATCTAACATTTGGCTGTGAAAGGGAAACCTGAGTTTTGGTTGCTGTTTTGACAACAATTTGAATTTAACCAATCAGTTTAAATTATGAGCTGAAAATGTGTTGCTGGAAAAGCGCAGCAGGTCAGGCAGCATCCAAGGAACAGCAGAATCGGCGTTACGGGCATAAGCCCTTCTTCAGGAACCCGAAACGTCGATTCTCCTGTTCCTTGGATGCTGCCTGACCTGCTACGCTTTTCCAGCAACACATTTTCAGCTCTGATCTCTAGCATCTGCAGCCCTCACTTTCTCCTCCAGTTTAACTTATGACCCAGGTTATTAAAATCGAATATAGTTTGAATTTATTGTTTTGCCGACATTGAACCAATGAGACGGTCTGATGATAGGGATATGAAAATGCAGACATTTTGAAAATTGGAGAGAGAACAACTGCCATCGTGGCAGAAACGCCTGGATTGTCGGAGGCTGAGGTTTATAAAATCATGAAGGGCATGGATAGGGTAAATAGACAACGTCTTCTCCCTAGGGTGGGGGAGTCCAGAACTAGAGGGCATAGGTTAAGGGTGAGAGGGGAAAGATTTTAAAGGGTCCGAAGGGGAAACTTTTTCACACAGAGGATGATGCATGTAGGAGCTGCCAGAGGAAGTGGTGGAAGCTGATACAATTACAACATTTTAAAAGGCATCTGGATGGGGACATGAATGGCAAAGATTTAGAAGAATTCGGGCCATGTGATGGCAAACGGGACTAGATTAATATAGCCTATCTGGTCAGCATGGATGAGTTGGACCGAGGGCTCTGTTTCCATGGTGTATATCTCCATGACTCTAACTCAGTTCCCTATACCCACTTTCTCCCTCATACCCTAAGAACTATATCTAACTCCTTTCTGAAAGTGTTCTGGCGTGTCCTGCTTTCTGTGAGAGAATTCCACAGGTTCATCCACTGTCTGGGTGAAGACATTTCTCCCCATCTCAGCCCTACCCTGTGTCCGTAGACTGTGACCCCCATTGTGTTGGACAGTCATATAGCACAGCCTAACTCGTCCATGCTGACCAGTTTTCCCAAACTAAACCAGACCCCATTTGCCTGCATTTGGCTCATATCCCTCTAAACCAGGGGTGGGGAACCTGCAGCCTTAAGGCTGCATGCGGCCTTGTAGGCCATTGTATGTGGCCTTTTGAATTAATCCAAATTTTTCAGAACGAATCTTTTATTTTTTTATTATTTTTACATTCATTTTAAGATTAAAATATTTAAAATACCAGAGAGTAAAAGAAAATTCAACAAAATAATCCTCACTTATTGCTGCGAATCTACATTCTCCTATTTAACCAAAATCAAAACACCCTTAAGGTGACAAATGATGGATACCCATCTGGAGGATCAGCTAAAACTGCAGACCTCCATGCTGCAACCAAATTAGAGTAGAGTAGATTAGATTAGATTACTTACAATGTGGAAACAGGCCCTTTGGCCCAACAAGTCCACACCGACCCACCGAAGCGCAACCCACCCAGACCCATTCCCCTACATTTACCCTTTCACCTAACACTACGGGCAATTTAGAGACCGACACTAACCAAATATTCAAATGCTTTCCTACAAAAAGCAGTCACAACATAGTCATTCAAAGGTTAGTTAACTTTAGAATTAAAGTTTTATTTTAGTTAGTTAGTACATAGTAGTTAGATTTTTACAAAATAATTTGGATTTTGAAGAATATATAATTAAAGTTTCTTGGATGCGGCCTTTTTAGATTACAACTAACATAATGTGGCTTTCCAACATGAAAAAGTTCCCCACCTCTGCTCTAATCCTTTCCATTCATGTACCTGTCCAAATGTCTGTTAAATGTTGTAATTGTACCCACAGCTCTGTTCACACATGCACTGCCCTCTGAATGGAAAAGTTGCCCCTTTGGGTGCCTTTAAAATCTTTCTCTCCTCTCAGCATAAACCTATGCTCTCTAATCTTGCACTCCCCTACCCTCAGAAAATGACCTTGGCTATTCACCTTATCTCTGCCCTTCATGATTGTGTAAACCTCAGAAAGGTCACCCCTCAGCCTCTTATGCTCCATCAAAAAATAACCCAGCGATTCAGCCTCTCTTCAGACCTCAATCTTAGACTAGGTGATACTTTAATCACACTCGAAGTAGAAGCAGATTTCATCTTTACCAGAGTGAACCTCACAGTGAACACAGCTGGTTGTGTAAGCCGGAAGAGAGCGCTAACAAAAGCGTTTTGCAAATGGCATAGGAGAAGACAGCGTGGGACAGACACTGATAAAGATGGTGGTGTCCGAACAGTGGGAAGATATGTGACGATGCTGGTGGTGTCCGCATAGAGGGCGGATATAGGACGGCACTAGTGTCCGCACAGAGGGATGATATAGGACGGTGCTGGTGGTATTCGCATAGAGGGATGATGTAGGACGGTGCTGGTGGTGGTCTGCACCGAGGGCTGATATAGGACGGTGCTGGAGGTATCCGCGCAGAGGGCAGATGGAGGACGATGCTGATGGTAGTCCACACAGTGGGCGGATATAGCACGGTGCTGGTGGTATCTGCACAGAGGGTGGATATGGGACGGCGCCGGTGGTATCTGCACAGAGGGTGGATATGGGACGGCGCTGGTGGTATCTGCACAGAGGGTGGATATGGGACGGCGCTGGTGGTATCTGCACAGAGGGTGGATATGGGACGGTGCTGGTGGTATCTGCACAGAGGGTGGATATGGGACGGCGCTGGTGGAATCTGCACAGAGGGTGGATGTGGGACGGTGCTGGTGGTATCTGCACAGAGGGTGGATGTGGGACGGCGCTGGTGGTGGCATCTGCACAGAGGGTGGGTGGAGGACAGTGCTGGTGATGGTCTGCACAGAGGGCGGATTTAGGACGGTGCTGGTGGTGGTCCGCACAGAGGGCAGATATGGGACGGTGTTGCTGGTGGTGGTCTGCATAGTGGGCAGAAATAGGACTGTGTTGATGGTGGTCCGCACACCGGGCGGATATAGGACGGTGCTGGTGGTGTCCCGCACAGATGGCGGATATAGGATGATGCTGGCGGTGGTATCCACACAGAGGGCAGATGGAGGATGGTGCTAGTGGTGGTCTGCACAGAGGGCAGATTTACGACGCTGGTGGTCCGCACAGAGTGCGGATATAGGATGGTGCTATTGGTGGTCTGCACCAGGGGCGGATATAGGACAATGCTAGTGGTGTCTGCTCAGAGGGTGGATATAGGATGGTGCTGTTGGTGGTCCGCACAGAGGGCTGATATAGGATGGTGCTGGTGGTATTCGCCCAGAGGGCGGATATAGGATGGCGCCAGTGGTGTTCGCACAGAGGGATGATGGAGGACGGTGCTGGTGGTGGTCCGCACCGAGGGCTGATATGGAACGGTGCTGGAGGTATCCGCACAGAGGGCGGATTTAGGACTGTGCTGGTGGTGGTCCGCACAGTGGGCGGATATAGGACGGTGCTGGTGGTGGTCCAAACAGTGGGCGGATATAGGACGGTGCTGGTGGTGGTCCACACAGTGGGCAGATATAGGACTGTGCTGGTGGTGGTCTGCACAGAGGGTATATATAGCACGGTGCTGGAGGTATCTGCACAGAGGGTGGATATAGCACAGTGCTGGTGGTAACTGCACAGAGGATGGATATAACACGTTGCTGGTGGTAACTGCACAGAGGGTGGATATAGGATGGTGCTGCTGGTGGTCCGCACAGAGGGCGGATATAGGATGGTGCTGGTGGTGGTCCGCACAGTGGGCGGATATAGGACGGTGCTGGTGGTGGTCCACACAGTGGGCGGATATAGGACTGTACTGGTGGTGGTCTGCACAGAGGGTATATATAGCACGGTGCTGGAGGTATCTGCACAGTGGGTGGATATAGCACAGTGCTGGTGGTAACTGCACAGAGGGTGGATATAGCACGGTGCTGGTGGTATCTGCACAGAGGGTGGATATAGGACGGTGCTGGTGGTGGTCCGCACAGAGGGCGGATATAGGATGGTGCTGGTGGTCCGCGCAGAGGGCTGAAATAGGACGGTGCTGGTGGTGGCTTCCGCACAGAGGGCTAATATCGGATGGTGCTGATGGTGGTCTGCACAGAGAGCTGATATAGGACGGTGCTGGTGGTGTCCCGCACAGTCGGTGGATATAGGATGGTGCTGGTGGTGATATCTGCACAGAGGTTAGACATAGGATGGTGCTCTTGGTCTCCGCACAGTGGGAAGATATGGTACGGTGCTGGTGGTCCGCACAGAGGGTGGGACATAGGACGGTGCTGGCGGTGTCCCTCACTGAGGGCGGATATAGGACGGTGCTGGTGGTAATATCCGCACAGTGGACAGATATAGGACAGTGCTGGTGTCCGTGCAGTGGGCGGATATAGGACAATGTTGGTGGTGTCCACATAGTGGGCGGATATAGGACGGTGCTGGTGGTGGTCCGCACAGAGGGTGGATATAGGATGGTGCTGCTGCTGGTGGTCCGCACAGTGGGCGGAAATAGGACTGTGCTGGTGGTGGTCCGCATAGAGGGTGGATATAGGATGGTGCTGCTGGTGGTGGTCCGCACAGTGGGCGGAAATAGGACTGTGCTGGTGGTGGTCCGCACACAGGGCAGATTTAGTACAGTGCTCTTGGTATCCGCACAGAGGGCGGATATAGGATGGCACTGTTGGTGGTCCGCACAGAGGGCTGAAATAGGACGGTGCTGGTGGTGGCTTCCGCACAGAGGGCGGATATCGGATGGTGGTGGTCTGCACAGAGAGCTGATATATGACGGTGCTGGTGGTGTCCGCACAGAGGGCGGATACAGGATGGTGCTGGTGGTGTCCGCACAGAGGGCGGATATCGGATGGTGCTGGTGGTGGTCAGCACAGGGCAGATATACGACGGTGCTAGTGGTGATATCCGAACAGAGGGCAGATATAGGACGGTGCTGGTGGTATCTGCGCAGAAGGTGGATGTAGCACGGTACTGGTGGTATCTGCACAGAGGGTGGATATAGGTCAGTGCTGGTGGTGGTATCCGCACAGTGGGCGGATTTCGGACCGTGCTTCTGGTGGTGGTCCGCACAGTGGGCGGAAATAGGACTGGTGGTGGTCCGCGTACAGGGCAGATATAGTACGGTGCTGGTGGTATCTGCACAGAGGGTGGAGATAGGATGGCACTGTTGGTGGTCCACACAGAGGGCTGAAATAGGATGGTGCTGGTGGTGGCATCCGCACAAAGGGTGGATATAGGATGGTGCTAGTCGTGGCCCGCACAGAGGGCGGATATAGGACAGAGCTGATGGTGGTCCGCACAGAGGACGGATATAGTACAGTGTTGGTGGTGGTCTGCACAGAGGGTGGATATAGCATGGTACTGGTGGTATCTGCACAGAGGGTGGATATAGGACGGCGGTGGTGGTATCTGCACAGAGGGTGGATATAGCATTGTGCTGTTGGTGGTCCACACAGAGGGTGGATATAGGATGGAGCTGGTGGTGATAGCTGCACAGAGGGCAGATATGGGACGGTGCTGGTGGTCCGCAGTGAGGGCGGATATAGGACTGTGCTAGCGGAGTCCCACACAGGGCGGATATAGGACGGTGCTGGCGGTGATCTGCCCCGTGGGCTGATATAGGACGGTGCTGGTGGTGATCTGCCCCGTGGGCTGATATAGGACGGTGCTGGTGGTGATCACCACAGAGGGCGGATATAGGACGGTGCTGGTATCCACACAGAGGGCGGATGGAGGACGGTGCTGGTGGTGGTCTGCACAGAGGGCGGATTTAGGACGGTGCTGGTGGTGGTCTGCACGGTGGGCGGAAATAGGACTGTGCTGGTCGCGGTCCGCGTACAAGGCAGATATAGTACAGCGCTGGTGATATCCGCACAGAGGGCAGATATAGGATGGCACTGTTGGTGGTCCGCATAGAGGGCTGAAATAGGACGGTGCTAGTGGTAGCATCCGCACAGAGGGGGGATATAGGACGGTGATAGTGGTGATCTGCATAGAAGGCGGATATAGGATGGTGCTGGTGGTGATATCCGCACAGAGGCCCGATATAGGACGGTGCTGATGGTGTCCGCACAGTGGGTGGATATAGGACAGTGCTGGTGGTGTCCCACACAGTCGGTGGATAAAGGCTGGTGCTGATGGTGATAGCTGCACAGAGGGCAGATATAGGACAGTGCACTTGGTCTCCGCATAGTGAGCAGATATGGGACGGTGCTGGTGGTGTCCCGCACAGAGGGCGGATATAGGACGGTGCTGGTGGTGTCCCACACAGAGGGCGGATATCGGACGGTGCTGTTGGTGGTCCGCACAGAGGACGGATATAGGACGGTGCTGGTGGTGGTCCGCCCCGAGGACGGATATAGGACGGTGCTGCTGATGGTGGTCCGCACAGTGGGCGGAAATAGGAATGTGCTGGTGATGGTCCGCGTATAGGGCAGATATAGTACAGTGCTGGTGATATTCGCACAGAGGGCAGATATAGGATGGCACTGCTGGTGGTCCACACACAGGGCTGAAATAGGACGGTGCTAGTGGTGATCTGCATAGAAGGCGGATATAGGATGGTGCTGGTGGTGATATCCGCACAGAGGGCGGATATAGGACGGTGCTGGTGGTGATATCCGCACAGAGGGCAGATATAGGACGGTGCTGGTGGTGATATCCGCACAGAGGGCAGATATAGGACGGTGCTAGTGGTGTCCCGCACAGTCGGTGGATATAGGATGGTGCTGGTGGTGATATCTGCACAGAGGTTAGATATAGGACGGTGCTCTTGGTCTCCGCACAGTGGGAAGATATGGTACGGTGCTGGTGGTCCTCACAGAGGGTGGGATATAGGACTGTGCTGGTGGTGTCCCTCACTGAGGGCGGATATAGGACGGTGCTGGCGATGTCCCTTACAGATGGCAGATATAGGATGGTGCTGGTGGTGATATCCGCACAGAGAGCAGATATAGGACGGTGCTGGTGGTGATATCCGCACAGAGAGCAGATATAGGACGGTGCTGGTGGTGTCTGCGCAGGGGGCAGATATAGGACGGTGCTGGTGGTATCCGCGCAGTGGGCGGATATAGGACAGTGTTGGTGGTGTCTGCACAGTGGGCGGATATAGGACGGTGCTGGTGGTATCCGCACAGTGGGCGGATATAGGACAGTGTTGGTGGTGTCCGCACAGTGGGCGGATATAGGACGGTGCTGGTGGTGTCTGCACAGTGGGCAGATATAGGACGGTGCTGGTGGTGTCCCGCACAGAGGGCGGATATAGGATGGTGCTGGTGGTGATATCCGCACAGAGAGCAGATATAGGACGGTGCTGGTGGTGATATCCGCACAGAGAGCAGATATAGGACGGTGCTGGTGGTGTCCGCGCAGGGGGCGGATATAGGACGGTGCTGGTGGTATCCGCGCAGTGGGCGGATATAGGACAGTGTTGGTGGTGTCCGCACAGTGGGCGGATATAGGACGGTGCTGGTGGTGTCTGCACAGTGGGCGGATATAGGACGGTGCTGGTGGTATCCGCGCAGTGGGCGGATATAGGACAGTGTTGGTGGTGTCCGCACAGTGGGCGGATATAGGACGGTGCTGGTGGTGTCCCGCACAGAGGGCGGATATAGGATGGTGCTGGTGGTGTCCGCACAGAGGGCGGATATACGATGGTGCTGGTGGTGTCCGCACAGAGGGCGGATATAGGATGGTGCTGGTGGTGGTCAGCACAGGGCAGATATACGACGGTGCTCGTGGTGATATCCGAACAGAGGGCAGATATAGGACGGTGCTGGTGGTATCTGCGCAGAAGGTGGATGTAGCACGGTACTGGTGGTATCTGCACAGAGGGTGGATATAGGTCAGTGCTGGTGGTGGTATCCGCACAGTGGGCGGATTTCGGACCGTGCTTCTGGTGGTGGTCCGCACAGTGGGCGGAAATACGACTGGTGGTGGTCCGCGTACAGGGCAGATATAGTACGGTGCTGGTGGTATCCGCGCAGTGGGCGGATATAGGACAGTGTTGGTGGTGTCCGCACAGTGGGCGGATATAGGACGGTGCTGGTGGTGTCCCGCAAAGAGGGCGGAGATAGGATGGTGCTGGTGGTGGTCCGCACAGAGGGCAGATATAGTACAGTGCTTGTGGTTATCTGCACAGAGTGCGGATATAGGGTGGCACTGTTGGTGGTCCGCACAGAGGGCGGATATCGGATGGCACTGTTGGTGTCCCGCACAGAGGGCGGATATAGGATGGTGCTGGTGGTGATATCCGCACAGAGAGCAGATATAGGACGGTGCTGGTGGTGATATCCGCACAGAGAGCAGATATAGGACGGTGCTGGTGGTGTCTGCGCAGGGGGCAGATATAGGACGGTGCTGGTGGTATCCGCGCAGTGGGCGGATATAGGACAGTGTTGGTGGTGTCTGCACAGTGGGCGGATATAGGACGGTGCTGGTGGTATCCGCGCAGTGGGCGGATATAGGACAGTGTTGGTGGTGTCCGCACAGTGGGCGGATATAGGACGGTGCTGGTGGTGTCTGCACAGTGGGCGGATATAGGACGGTGCTGGTGGTGTCCCGCACAGAGGGCGGATATAGGATGGTGCTGGTGGTGATATCCGCACAGAGAGCAGATATAGGACGGTGCTGGTGGTGATATCCGCACAGAGAGCAGATATAGGACGGTGCTGGTGGTGTCCGCGCAGGGGGCGGATATAGGACGGTGCTGGTGGTATCCGCGCAGTGGGCGGATATAGGACAGTGTTGGTGGTGTCCGCACAGTGGGCGGATATAGGACGGTGCTGGTGGTGTCTGCACAGTGGGCGGATATAGGATGGTGCTGGTGGTATCCGCGCAGTGGGCGGATATAGGACAGTGTTGGTGGTGTCCGCACAGTGGGCGGATATAGGACGGTGCTGGTGGTGTCCCGCACAGAGGGCGGATATAGGATGGTGCTGGTGGTGTCCGCACAGAGGGCGGATATACGATGGTGCTGGTGGTGTCCGCACAGAGGGCGGATATAGGATGGTGCTGGTCCGCACAGAGGGCAGATATAGTACAGTGCTCGTGGTATCTGCACAGAGTGCGGATATAGGGTGGCACTGTTGGTGGTCCGCACAGAGGGCGGATTTAGGACAGTGCTGGTGATGGTCTGCACAGAGGGTGGATTTAGGACGGTGCTGGTGGTGGTCTGCACAGAGGGTGGATTTAGGACGGTGCTGGTGGTGGTCTGCACAGAGGGTGGATTTAGGATGGTGCTGGTGGTGGTCTGCTCAGAGGGCAGATATAGTACAGTGCTCGTGGTATCTGCACAGAGTGCGGATATAGGGTGGCACTGTTGGTGGTCCGCACAGAGTGTGGATTTAGGACAGTGCTGGTGATGGTCTGCACAGAGGGTGGATTTAGGACGGTGCTGGTGGTGGTCTGCACAGAGGGTGGATTTAGGACAGTGCTGGTGATGGTCTGCACAGAGGGTGGATTTAGGACGGTGCTGGTGGTGGTCTGCACAGAGGGTGGATTTAGGACAGTGCTGGTGATGGTCTGCACAGAGTGTGGATTTAGGACGGTGCTGGTGATGGTCTGCACAGAGGGTGGATTTAGGACAGTGCTGGTGATGGTCTGCACAGAGGGTGGATTTAGGACGGTGCTGGTGGTGGTCTGCACAGAGGGTGGATTTAGGACAGTGCTGGTGATGGTCTGCACAGAGGGTGGATTTAGGACGGTGCTGGTGGTGGTCTGCTCAGAGGGCAGATATAGTACGGTGCTCGTGGTATCTGCACAGAGTGCGGATATAGGGTGGCACTGTTGGTGGTCCGCACAGAGGGCGGATATCGGATGGCACTGTTGGTGGTCCGCACAGAGAGCTGATATATGACGGTGCTGGTGGTGTCTGCACAGAGTGATGTTATAGGATGGTGCTGGTGGCGTCCGCACAGAGGGCGGATATAGGACTGTGCTGGTGGTATCCCGCACAGTGGGCGGATATAGGACGGTGATGGTGGTGTTCCGCACAGGGCAGATATACGATGGTGCTAGTGGTGATATCCGAACAGAGGGCAGATGTAGGACGGTGCTGGTGGTATCTGTGCAGAAGGTGGATGTAGCACGGTACTGGTGGTATCTGTTCAGAGGGTGGATATAGGTCAGTGCTGGTGGTGGTATCCGCACAGAGGGCGGATTTCGGACGGTGCTTCGGTGGTGGTCCACGTACAGGGCAGATTTGTACGGTGCTGGTGGTATCTGCTCAGAGGGTGGAGATAGGATGGCACTGTTGGTCCACACAAAGGGCTGAAATAGGACGGTGCTGGTGGTGGCATCCGCACAAAGGGTGGATATAGGACAGAGCTGATGGTGGTCCGCACAGAGGGTAGATATAGCACGGTGCTGGTGGTATCTGCACAGAGGGTGGATATAGCATGGTACTGGTGGTATCTGCACAGAGGGTGGATATAGGACGGCGGTGGTGGTATCTGCACAGAGGGTGGATATAGCATTGTGCTGTTGGTGGTCCACACAGAGGGTGGATATAGGATGGAGCTGGTGGTGATAGCTGCACAGAGGGCAGATATGGGACGGTGCTGGTGGTCCGCAGTGAGGGCGGATATAGGACTGTGCTAGCGGAGTCCCACACAGGGCGGATATAGGACGGTGCTGGCGGTGATCTGCCCCGTGGGCTGATATAGGATGGTGCTGGTGGTGATCTGCCCCGTGGGCTGATATAGGACGGTGCTGGTGGTGATCACCACAGAGGGCGGATATAGGACGGTGCTGGTATCCACACAGAGGGCGGATGGAGGACGGTGCTGGTGGTGGTCTGCACTGTGGGCGGAAATAGGACTGTGCTGGTCGCGGTCCGCGTACAAGGCAGATATAGTACAGCGCTGGTGATATCCGCACAGAGGGCAGATATAGGATGGCACTGTTGGTGGTCCGCATAGAGGGCTGAAATAGGACGGTGCTAGTGGTAGCATCCGCACAGAGGGGGGATATAGGACGGTGCTAGTGGTGATCTGCATAGAAGGCGGATATAGGATGGTGCTGGTGGTGATATCCGCACAGAGGCCCGATATAGGACGGTGCTGATGGTGTCCGCACAGTGGGTGGATATAGGACAGTGCTGGTGGTGTCCCACACAGTCGGTGGATATAGGCTGGTGCTGATGGTGATAGCTGCACAGAGGGCAGATATAGGACAGTGCACTTGGTCTCCGCATAGTGGGCAGATATGGGACGGTGCTGGTGGTGTCCCGCACAGAGGGCGGATATAGGACGGTGCTGGTGGTGTCCCACACAGAGGGCGGATATCGGACGGTGCTGTTGGTGGTCCGCACAGAGGACGGATATAGGACGGTGCTGGTGGTGGTCCGCCCCGAGGACGGATATAGGACGGTGCTGCTGATGGTGGTCCGCACAGTGGGCGGAAATAGGAATGTGCTGGTGATGGTCCGCGTATAGGGCAGATATAGTACAGTGCTGGTGATATTCGCACAGAGGGCAGATATAGGATGGCACTGCTGGTGGTCCACACACAGGGCTGAAATAGGACGGTGCTAGTGGTGATCTGCATAGAAGGCGGATATAGGATGGTGCTGGTGGTGATATCCGCACAGAGGGCGGATATAGGACGGTGCTGGTGGTGATATCCGCACAGAGGGCAGATATAGGACGGTGCTAGTGGTGTCCCGCACAGTCGGTGGATATAGGATGGTGCTGGTGGTGATATCTGCACAGAGGTTAGATATAGGACGGTGCTCTTGGTCTCCGCACAGTGGGAAGATATGGTACGGTGCTGGTGGTCCGCACAGAGGGTGGGATATAGGACTGTGCTGGTGGTGTCCCTCACTGAGGGCGGATATAGGACGGTGCTGGCGATGTCCCTTACAGATGGCGGATATAGGATGGTGCTGGTGGTGATATCCGCACAGAGAGCAGATATAGGACGGTGCTGGTGGTGATATCCGCACAGAGAGCAGATATAGGACGGTGCTGGTGGTGTCTGCGCAGGGGGCAGATATAGGACGGTGCCTGTGGTATCCGCGCAGTGGGCGGATATAGGACAGTGTTGGTGGTGTCTGCACAGTGGGCGGATATAGGACGGTGCTGGTGGTATCCGCGCAGTGGGCGGATATAGGACAGTGTTGGTGGTGTCCGCACAGTGGGCGGATATAGGACGGTGCTGGTGGTGTCTGCACAGTGGGCGGATATCGGACGGTGCTGGTGGTGTCCCGCACAGAGGGCGGATATAGGATGGTGCTGGTGGTGATATCCGCACAGAGAGCAGATATAGGACGGTGCTGGTGGTGATATCCGCACAGAGAGCAGATATAGGACGGTGCTGGTGGTGTCCGCGCAGGGGGCGGATATAGGACGGTGCTGGTGGTATCCGCGCAGTGGGCGGATATAGGACAGTGTTGGTGGTGTCCGCACAGTGGGCGGATATAGGACGGTGCTGGTGGTGTCTGCACAGTGGGCGGATATAGGACGGAGCTGGTGGTATCCGCGCAGTGGGCGGATATAGGACAGTGTTGGTGGTGTCCGCACAGTGGGCGGATATAGGACGGTGCTGGTGGTGTCCCGCACAGAGGGCGGATATAGGATGGTGCTGGTGGTGTCCGCACAGAGGGCGGATATACGATGGTGCTGGTGGTGTCCGCACAGAGGGCGGATATAGGATGGTGCTGGTCCGCACAGAGGGCAGATATAGTACAGTGCTCGTGGTATCTGCACAGAGTGCGGATATAGGGTGGCACTGTTGGTGGTCCGCACAGAGGGCGGATTTAGGACAGTGCTGGTGATGGTCTGCACAGAGGGTGGATTTAGGACGGTGCTGGTGGTGGTCTGCACAGAGGGTGGATTTAGGACGGTGCTGGTGGTGGTCTGCACAGAGGGTGGATTTAGGATGGTGCTGGTGGTGGTCTGCTCAGAGGGCAGATATAGTACAGTGCTCGTGGTATCTGCACAGAGTGCGGATATAGGGTGGCACTGTTGGTGGTCCGCACAGAGTGTGGATTTAGGACAGTGCTGGTGATGGTCTGCACAGAGGGTGGATTTAGGACGGTGCTGGTGGTGGTCTGCACAGAGGGTGGATTTAGGACAGTGCTGGTGATGGTCTGCACAGAGGGTGGATTTAGGACGGTGCTGGTGGTGGTCTGCACAGAGGGTGGATTTAGGACAGTGCTGGTGATGGTCTGCACAGAGTGTGGATTTAGGACGGTGCTGGTGATGGTCTGCACAGAGGGTGGATTTAGGACAGTGCTGGTGATGGTCTGCACAGAGGGTGGATTTAGGACGGTGCTGGTGGTGGTCTGCACAGAGGGTGGATTTAGGACAGTGCTGGTGATGGTCTGCACAGAGGGTGGATTTAGGACGGTGCTGGTGGTGGTCTGCTCAGAGGGCAGATATAGTACGGTGCTCGTGGTATCTGCACAGAGTGCGGATATAGGGTGGCACTGTTGGTGGTCCGCACAGAGGGCGGATATCGGATGGCACTGTTGGTGGTCCGCACAGAGAGCTGATATATGACGGTGCTGGTGGTGTCTGCACAGAGTGATGTTATAGGATGGTGCTGGTGGCGTCCGCACAGAGGGCGGATATAGGACTGTGCTGGTGGTATCCCGCACAGTGGGCGGATATAGGACGGTGATGGTGGTGTTCCGCACAGGGCAGATATACGATGGTGCTAGTGGTGATATCCGAACAGAGGGCAGATGTAGGACGGTGCTGGTGGTATCTGTGCAGAAGGTGGATGTAGCACGGTACTGGTGGTATCTGTTCAGAGGGTGGATATAGGTCAGTGCTGGTGGTGGTATCCGCACAGAGGGCGGATTTCGGACGGTGCTTCGGTGGTGGTCCACGTACAGGGCAGATTTGTACGGTGCTGGTGGTATCTGCTCAGAGGGTGGAGATAGGATGGCACTGTTGGTCCACACAAAGGGCTGAAATAGGACGGTGCTGGTGGTGGCATC
Organism: Chiloscyllium plagiosum; assembly: GCF_037043375.1. NCBI lineage: Eukaryota > Metazoa > Chordata > Chondrichthyes > Orectolobiformes > Hemiscylliidae > Chiloscyllium > Chiloscyllium plagiosum. Next base: position 75,195,457 of record NW_028270165.1, read on the forward strand.
CGCACAAAGGGTGGATATAGGACAGAGCTGATGGTGGTCCGCACAGAGGGTAGATATAGCACGGTGCTGGTGGTATCTGCACAGAGGGTGGATATAGCATGGTACTGGTGGTATCTGCACAGAGGGTGGATATAGGACGGCGGTGGTGGTATCTGCACAGAGGGTGGATATAGCATTGTGCTGTTGGTGGTCCACACAGAGGGTGGATATAGGATGGTGCTAGTCGTGGCCCGCACAGAGGGCGGATGTAGGACAGAGCTGATGGTGGTCCGCACAGAGGACGGATATAGTACAGTGTTGGTGGTGGTCTGCACAGAGGGTGGATATAGCATGGTACTGGTGGTATCTGCACAGAGGGTGGATATAGGACGGCGGTGGTGGTATCTGCACAGAGGGTGGATATAGCATTGTGCTGTTGGTGGTCCACACAGAGGGTGGATATAGGATGGAGCTGGTGGTGATAGCTGCACAGAGGGCAGATATGGGACGGTGCTGGTGGTCCGCAGTGAGGGCGGATATAGGACTGTGCTAGCGGAGTCCCACACAGGGCGGATATAGGACGGTGCTGGCGGTGATCTGCCCCGTGGGCTGATATAGGATGGTGCTGGTGGTGATCTGCCCCGTGGGCTGATATAGGACGGTGCTGGTGGTGATCACCACAGAGGGCGGATATAGGACGGTGCTGGTATCCACACAGAGGGCGGATGGAGGACGGTGCTGGTGGTGGTCTGCACTGTGGGCGGAAATAGGACTGTGCTGGTCGCGGTCCGCGTACAAGGCAGATATAGTACAGCGCTGGTGATATCCGCACAGAGGGCAGATATAGGATGGCACTGTTGGTGGTCCGCATAGAGGGCTGAAATAGGACGGTGCTAGTGGTAGCATCCGCACAGAGGGGGGATATAGGACGGTGCTAGTGGTGATCTGCATAGAAGGCGGATATAGGATGGTGCTGGTGGTGATATCCGCACAGAGGCCCGATATAGGACGGTGCTGATGGTGTCCGCACAGTGGGTGGATATAGGACAGTGCTGGTGGTGTCCCACACAGTCGGTGGATATAGGCTGGTGCTGATGGTGATAGCTGCACAGAGGGCAGATATAGGACAGTGCACTTGGTCTCCGCATAGTGGGCAGATATGGGACGGTGCTGGTGGTGTCCCGCACAGAGGGCGGATATAGGACGGTGCTGGTGGTGTCCCACACAGAGGGCGGATATCGGACGGTGCTGTTGGTGGTCCGCACAGAGGACGGATATAGGACGGTGCTGGTGGTGGTCCGCCCCGAGGACGGATATAGGACGGTGCTGCTGATGGTGGTCCGCACAGTGGGCGGAAATAGGAATGTGCTGGTGATGGTCCGCGTATAGGGCAGATATAGTACAGTGCTGGTGATATTCGCACAGAGGGCAGATATAGGATGGCACTGCTGGTGGTCCACACACAGGGCTGAAATAGGACGGTGCTAGTGGTGATCTGCATAGAAGGCGGATATAGGATGGTGCTGGTGGTGATATCCGCACAGAGGGCGGATATAGGACGGTGCTGGTGGTGATATCCGCACAGAGGGCAGATATAGGACGGTGCTAGTGGTGTCCCGCACAGTCGGTGGATATAGGATGGTGCTGGTGGTGATATCTGCACAGAGGTTAGATATAGGACGGTGCTCTTGGTCTCCGCACAGTGGGAAGATATGGTACGGTGCTGGTGGTCCGCACAGAGGGTGGGATATAGGACTGTGCTGGTGGTGTCCCTCACTGAGGGCGGATATAGGACGGTGCTGGCGATGTCCCTTACAGATGGCGGATATAGGATGGTGCTGGTGGTGATATCCGCACAGAGAGCAGATATAGGACGGTGCTGGTGGTGATATCCGCACAGAGAGCAGATATAGGACGGTGCTGGTGGTGTCTGCGCAGGGGGCAGATATAGGACGGTGCCTGTGGTATCCGCGCAGTGGGCGGATATAGGACAGTGTTGGTGGTGTCTGCACAGTGGGCGGATATAGGACGGTGCTGGTGGTATCCGCGCAGTGGGCGGATATAGGACAGTGTTGGTGGTGTCCGCACAGTGGGCGGATATAGGACGGTGCTGGTGGTGTCTGCACAGTGGGCGGATATAGGACGGTGCTGGTGGTGTCCCGCACAGAGGGCGGATATAGGATGGTGCTGGTGGTGATATCCGCACAGAGAGCAGATATAGGACGGTGCTGGTGGTGATATCCGCACAGAGAGCAGATATAGGACGGTGCTGGTGGTGTCCGCGCAGGGGGCGGATATAGGACGGTGCTGGTGGTATCCGCGCAGTGGGCGGATATAGGACAGTGTTGGTGGTGTCCGCACAGTGGGCGGATATAGGACGGTGCTGGTGGTGTCTGCACAGTGGGCGGATATAGGATGGTGCTGGTGGTATCCGCGCAGTGGGCGGATATAGGACAGTGTTGGTGGTGTCCGCACAGTGGGCGGATATAGGACGGTGCTGGTGGTGTCCCGCACAGAGGGCGGATATAGGATGGTGCTGGTGGTGTCCGCACAGAGGGCGGATATACGATGGTGCTGGTGGTGTCCGCACAGAGGGCGGATATAGGATGGTGCTGGTCCGCACAGAGGGCAGATATAGTACAGTGCTCGTGGTATCTGCACAGAGTGCGGATATAGGGTGGCACTGTTGGTGGTCCGCACAGAGGGCGGATTTAGGACAGTGCTGGTGATGGTCTGCACAGAGGGTGGATTTAGGACGGTGCTGGTGGTGGTCTGCACAGAGGGTGGATTTAGGACGGTGCTGGTGGTGGTCTGCACAGAGGGTGGATTTAGGATGGTGCTGGTGGTGGTCTGCTCAGAGGGCAGATATAGTACAGTGCTCGTGGTATCTGCACAGAGTGCGGATATAGGGTGGCACTGTTGGTGGTCCGCACAGAGTGTGGATTTAGGACAGTGCTGGTGATGGTCTGCACAGAGGGTGGATTTAGGACGGTGCTGGTGATGGTCTGCACAGAGGGTGGATTTAGGACGGTGCTGGTGGTGGTCTGCACAGAGGGTGGATTTAGGACAGTGCTGGTGATGGTCTGCACAGAGGGTGGATTTAGGACGGTGCTGGTGATGGTCTGCACAGAGGGTGGATTTAGGACGGTGCTGGTGGTGGTCTGCACAGAGGGTGGATTTAGGACAGTGCTGGTGGTGGTCTGCACAGAGGGTGGATTTAGGACAGTGCTGGTGATGGTCTGCACAGAGGGTGGATTTAGGACGGTGCTGGTGGTGGTCTGCTCAGAGGGCAGATATAGTACGGTGCTCGTGGTATCTGCACAGAGTGCGGATATAGGGTGGCACTGTTGGTGGTCCGCACAGAGGGCGGATATCGGATGGCACTGTTGGTGGTCCGCACAGAGAGCTGATATATGACGGTGCTGGTGGTGTCTGCACAGAGTGATGTTATAGGATGGTGCTGGTGGCGTCCGCACAGAGGGCGGATATAGGACTGTGCTGGTGGTATCCCGCACAGTGGGCGGATATAGGACGGTGATGGTGGTGTTCCGCACAGGGCAGATATACGATGGTGCTAGTGGTGATATCCGAACAGAGGGCAGATGTAGGACGGTGCTGGTGGTATCTGTGCAGAAGGTGGATGTAGCACGGTTCTGGTGGTATCTGTTCAGAGGGTGGATATAGGTCAGTGCTGGTGGTGGTATCCGCACAGAGGGCGGATTTCGGACGGTGCTTCGGTGGTGGTCCACGTACAGGGCAGATTTGTACGGTGCTGGTGGTATCTGCTCAGAGGGTGGAGATAGGATGGCACTGTTGGTCCACACAAAGGGCTGAAATAGGACGGTGCTGGTGGTGGCATCCGCACAAAGGGTGGATATAGGACAGAGCTGATGGTGGTCCGCACAGAGGACGGATATAGTACAGTGTTGGTGGTGGTCTGCACAGAGGGTGGATATAGCATGGTACTGGTGGTATCTGCACAGAGGGTGGATATAGGACGGCGGTGGTGGTATCTGCACAGAGGGTGGATATAGCATTGTGCTGTTGGTGGTCCACACAGAGGGTGGATATAGGATGGAGCTGGTGGTGATAGCTGCACAGAGGGCAGATATGGGACGGTGCTGGTGGTCCGCAGTGAGGGCGGATATAGGACTGTGCTAGCGGAGTCCCACACAGGGCGGATATAGGACGGTGCTGGCGGTGATCTGCCCCGTGGGCTGATATAGGATGGTGCTGGTGGTGATCTGCCCCGTGGGCTGATATAGGACGGTGCTGGTGGTGATCACCACAGAGGGCGGATATAGGACGGTGCTGGTATCCACACAGAGGGCGGATGGAGGACGGTGCTGGTGGTGGTCTGCACTGTGGGCGGAAATAGGACTGTGCTGGTCGCGGTCCGCGTACAAGGCAGATATAGTACAGCGCTGGTGATATCCGCACAGAGGGCAGATATAGGATGGCACTGTTGGTGGTCCGCATAGAGGGCTGAAATAGGACGGTGCTAGTGGTAGCATCCGCACAGAGGGGGGATATAGGACGGTGCTAGTGGTGATCTGCATAGAAGGCGGATATAGGATGGTGCTGGTGGTGATATCCGCACAGAGGCCCGATATAGGACGGTGCTGATGGTGTCCGCACAGTGGGTGGATATAGGACAGTGCTGGTGGTGTCCCACACAGTCGGTGGATATAGGCTGGTGCTGATGGTGATAGCTGCACAGAGGGCAGATATAGGACAGTGCACTTGGTCTCCGCATAGTGGGCAGATATGGGACGGTGCTGGTGGTGTCCCGCACAGAGGGCGGATATAGGACGGTGCTGGTGGTGTCCCACACAGAGGGCGGATATCGGACGGTGCTGTTGGTGGTCCGCACAGAGGACGGATATAGGACGGTGCTGGTGGTGGTCCGCCCCGAGGACGGATATAGGACGGTGCTGCTGATGGTGGTCCGCACAGTGGGCGGAAATAGGAATGTGCTGGTGATGGTCCGCGTATAGGGCAGATATAGTACAGTGCTGGTGATATTCGCACAGAGGGCAGATATAGGATGGCACTGCTGGTGGTCCACACACAGGGCTGAAATAGGACGGTGCTAGTGGTGATCTGCATAGAAGGCGGATATAGGATGGTGCTGGTGGTGATATCCGCACAGAGGGCGGATATAGGACGGTGCTGGTGGTGATATCCGCACAGAGGGCAGATATAGGACGGTGCTAGTGGTGTCCCGCACAGTCGGTGGATATAGGATGGTGCTGGTGGTGATATCTGCACAGAGGTTAGATATAGGACGGTGCTCTTGGTCTCCGCACAGTGGGAAGATATGGTACGGTGCTGGTGGTCCGCACAGAGGGTGGGATATAGGACTGTGCTGGTGGTGTCCCTCACTGAGGGCGGATATAGGACGGTGCTGGCGATGTCCCTTACAGATGGCGGATATAGGATGGTGCTGGTGGTGATATCCGCACAGAGAGCAGATATAGGACGGTGCTGGTGGTGATATCCGCACAGAGAGCAGATATAGGACGGTGCTGGTGGTGTCTGCGCAGGGGGCAGATATAGGACGGTGCTGGTGGTATCCGCGCAGTGGGCGGATATAGGACAGTGTTGGTGGTGTCTGCACAGTGGGCGGATATAGGACGGTGCTGGTGGTATCCGCGCAGTGGGCGGATATAGGACAGTGTTGGTGGTGTCCGCACAGTGGGCGGATATAGGACGGTGCTGGTGGTGTCTGCACAGTGGGCGGATATAGGACGGTGCTGGTGGTGTCCCGCACAGAGGGCGGATATAGGATGGTGCTGGTGGTGATATCCGCACAGAGAGCAGATATAGGACGGTGCTGGTGGTGATATCCGCACAGAGAGCAGATATAGGACGGTGCTGGTGGTGTCCGCGCAGGGGGCGGATATAGGACGGTGCTGGTGGTATCCGCGCAGTGGGCGGATATAGGACAGTGTTGGTGGTGTCCGCACAGTGGGCGGATATAGGACGGTGCTGGTGGTGTCTGCACAGTGGGCGGATATAGGATGGTGCTGGTGGTATCCGCGCAGTGGGCGGATATAGGACAGTGTTGGTGGTGTCCGCACAGTGGGCGGATATAGGACGGTGCTGGTGGTGTCCCGCACAGAGGGCGGATATAGGATGGTGCTGGTGGTGTCCGCACAGAGGGCGGATATACGATGGTGCTGGTGGTGTCCGCACAGAGGGCGGATATAGGATGGTGCTGGTCCGCACAGAGGGCAGATATAGTACAGTGCTCGTGGTATCTGCACAGAGTGCGGATATAGGGTGGCACTGTTGGTGGTCCGCACAGAGGGCGGATTTAGGACAGTGCTGGTGATGGTCTGCACAGAGGGTGGATTTAGGACGGTGCTGGTGGTGGCCTGCACAGAGGGTGGATTTAGGACGGTGCTGGTGGTGGTCTGCACAGAGGGTGGATTTAGGATGGTGCTGGTGGTGGTCTGCTCAGAGGGCAGATATAGTACAGTGCTCGTGGTATCTGCACAGAGTGCGGATATAGGGTGGCACTGTTGGTGGTCCGCACAGAGTGTGGATTTAGGACAGTGCTGGTGATGGTCTGCACAGAGGGTGGATTTAGGACAGTGCTGGTGATGGTCTGCACAGAGGGTGGATTTAGGACGGTGCTGGTGGTGGTCTGCACAGAGTGTGGATTTAGGACAGTGCTGGTGATGGTCTGCACAGAGGGTGGATTTAGGACAGTGCTGGTGATGGTCTGCACAGAGGGTGGATTTAGGACAGTGCTGGTGATGGTCTGCACAGAGGGTGGATTTAGGACGGTGCTGGTGGTGGTCTGCACAGAGTGTGGATTTAGGACGGTGCTGGTGGTGGTCTGCACAGAGTGTGGATTTAGGACAGTGCTGGTGATGGTCTGCACAGAGGGTGGATTTAGGACAGTGCTGGTGATGGTCTGCACAGAGGGTGGATTTAGGACAGTGCTGGTGATGGTCTGCACAGAGGGTGGATTTAGGACGGTGCTGGTGGTGGTCTGCTCAGAGGGCAGATATAGTACGGTGCTCGTGGTATCTGCACAGAGTGCGGATATAGGGTGGCACTGTTGGTGGTCCGCACAGAGGGCGGATATCGGATGGCACTGTTGGTGGTCCGCACAGAGAGCTGATATATGACGGTGCTGGTGGTGTCTGCACAGAGTGATGTTATAGGATGGTGCTGGTGGCGTCCGCACAGAGGGCGGATATAGGACTGTGCTGGTGGTATCCCGCACAGTGGGCGGATATAGGACGGTGATGGTGGTGTTCCGCACAGGGCAGATATACGATGGTGCTAGTGGTGATATCCGAACAGAGGGCAGATGTAGGACGGTGCTGGTGGTATCTGTGCAGAAGGTGGATGTAGCACGGTACTGGTGGTATCTGTTCAGAGGGTGGATATAGGTCAGTGCTGGTGGTGGTATCCGCACAGAGGGCGGATTTCGGACGGTGCTTCGGTGGTGGTCCACGTACAGGGCAGATTTGTACGGTGCTGGTGGTATCTGCTCAGAGGGTGGAGATAGGATGGCACTGTTGGTCCACACAAAGGGCTGAAATAGGACGGTGCTGGTGGTGGCATCCGCACAAAGGGTGGATATAGGACAGAGCTGATGGTGGTCCGCACAGAGGGTAGATATAGCACGGTGCTGGTGGTATCTGCACAGAGGGTGGATATAGCATGGTACTGGTGGTATCTGCACAGAGGGTGGATATAGGACAGCGGTGGTGGTATCTGCACAGAGGGTGGATATAGCATTGTGCTGTTGGTGGTCCGCACAGAGGGCGGATATAGGATGGTGCTGGTGGTGATAGCTGCACAGAGGGCAGATATAGGACGATGCTCTTGGTCTCCGCACTGTGGGCAGATATGGGACGGTACTGGTGGTCCGCAGTGAGGGCGGATATAGGACTGTGCTGGCTGAGTCCCGCACTGAGGGTGGATATAGGACGGTGCTGGCGGTGATCTGCCCCGTGGGCTGATATAGGACGGTGCTGGCGGTGATCTGCCCCGGTGGGCTGATATAGGACGGTGCTGGCGGTGATCTGCCCCGTGGGCTGATATAGGACGGTGCTGGAGGTGATTGCCATAGAGGGCGGATATCGGACGGTGCTGGTATCGATCGCCATAGTGGGCGGATATAGGACGGTGCTGGTATCCACACAGAGGGGGAATGGAGCACAGTGCTGGTGGTGGTCTGCACAGAGGGCGGATATAGGACGGTGCTGGTGGTGGTGGTCCGCACAGTGGGCGGAAATAGGACTGTGCTGGTGGTGGTTCGCATACAGGGCAGATATAGTAGTGTTGGTGATATCCGCACAGAGGGCAGATATAGGATGGCACTATTGGTGGTCCGCACAGAGGGCCGAAATAGGATGGTGCTGGTGGTAGCATCCGCACAGAGGGGGGGATATAGGACGGTGCTAGTGGTGATCTGCATAGAAGGCGGATAGAGGATGGTGCTGTTGGTGATATCCGGACAAAGGGCGGATATAGGTCGGCGCTGATGGTGTCCGCACAGTGGGTAGATATAGGATGGTGCTGTTGGTGGTCCGCACAGAGAGGGCGGATATAGGATGGTGCTCTTGGTCTCCGCGTAGTGGGCAGATATAGGATGGTGCTGGTGGTGTCCCGCACAGAGGGCGGATATAGGATGGTGCTGGTGGTGTCCCGCACAGAGGGCAGATATAGGATGGTGCTGGTGGTGTCCCGCACAGAGAGCAGATATCGGACGGTGCTGGTGGTGTCCCGCACAGAGGACGGATATCGGACGATGCTGGTGGTGTCCCGCACAGAGGACGGATATCGGACGATGCTGATGGTGTCCCGCACAAAGGGCGGATATAGGACGGTGCTGGTGGTGTCCGGCACAGATGGCGGATATCGGACGGTGCTGTTGGTGGTCTGCACAAATGGCGGATATAGGATGGTGCTGGTGGTGATATCTGCACAGAGAGTAGATATAGGACAGTGCTCTTGGTCTCCGTATAGTGGGCAGATATGGGACTGTGCTGGTGGTGTCCCGCACAGAGGGTAGATATAGCATGGTGCTGGTGGTATCTTAGCAGGGGGTGGATATAGCACGGTGCTGGTGGTGGTCCGCACAGAAGGCAGATATAGTACGGTGCTCGTGGTATCCACACAGAGGGCGGATATTGGATGGCACTGTTGGTCCCCACAGAGGGCGGATGTCGGATGGTGCTGGTGGTGGCATCCGCACAGAGGGTGGATATCGGACGGTGCTGGTGGTGGTCTGCATAGAGAGCTGATATATGACGGTGCTGGTGGTGTCCTGCACAGAGGGCGGATATAGGACGGTGCTGGTGGTGTCCGCACAGTGGGCGGATATAGCACCGTGCTGGTGGTATCTGTGCAGAGGGTGGATGTAGCACGGTACGGTGGTATCTGTGCAGAGGGTGGATTTAGGATGGTGCTGGTGGTGATATCGGCACAGAGGGCAGAAGTAAGACAGTGCTCTTGGTCTCCGCACAGTGGGCAGATATGGGAGGGTGCTGGTGGTGATCCGCACAGTGGGTGGATATAGGACAGAGCTGATGGTCCGCACAGCGGGTAGATATAGCATGGTGCTGGTGATGGTCTGCACAGAGGGCGGATGTAGGACAGTGCTGGTCATGGTCTGCACAGAGGGCAGAATTAGTACGGTGCTCGTGGTATCCGCACAGAGGGCTGAAATAGGACGGTGCTAGTGGTGTCCCGCACAGAGGGCAGATATCAGACGGTGCTGGTGGTGGTCTGCACAGAGGGTGGATATAGAACGGTACTGGTCGTATCCGCACAGAGGGCAGATATCAGACGGTGTTGGTCGTGGTCCGCACAGAGGGCAGATATAGGACAGTTCTAGTGGTGGTCCGCACAGAGGGCATTATATAGACGCTGCTGTTGGTATCCAGACAGAGGACTGATATAGGATGGTGCTCCTGGTGGTAGTCCGCACACAGGGCAGATACAGGATGGCACTGTTGGTGGTCCGCACAGAGGGTGGATATCGGATGGTGCTGGTGGTATCTGCACAGAGGGTGGATATAGGACGGCGCTGGTGGTGGCCTGCACAGAGGGCGGATATAGCTTGGTGCTGGTGGTGATTGGACTGTCCTCTTGGTCTCCACACTGTGGGCAGATATGGGACAGTGCTGGCAGTGGTCTGCACAGAGGGCGGATATAGGAAAGTGCTGGTGGTATCCACACAGGGCTGATACAAAATGATGCTGGTTGGCACAGAGGGCAGATACAGGACAGTGCTGGTGGTATCCACACAGGGCTGATACAAAATGATGCTGGTTGGCACAGAGGGCAGATACAGGACAGTGCTGGTGGTATCCACAGCAAGGCAGATATGGTATGGCACTGGTGGTGGCCTGCACAGAGGGCGGATATAGGACAATGTTGGTGGTCGGCCCGGAGGGTGGATATCAGATGGGGGTAGTGGTACCCACATAGCAGATTGTACGGACCACCACCAGCGCCGTCCTATGTCAGAGGGTGGATGGCTGGAGCGGGCAAGTGCCAAACGAAGGACAGCATGTGGAGATAATGTGGCTTCGTACCTTGAAGTCAGGCAGGCGCGCACACAGGTTGGAAAAAGATAAAGGGCGATGAGCTTGTGTACTTTATAGACAATTTTTATTCTCAGTCTAGACTTTCCAACTCTGTATTCCTATGCCCGTCATTTTTTTTTCCTCGTGATTTCAATTCGGCGACAACACTTACACAGTATCTGTACCGAGGCACCCCATACAAAAGATGGCGCCGAGAGGCATCTTGACAAACATCTCACTGTACTCATTCGCATACACGTGACAATAAAGCCTATTGTAATTCTGAGTATAAAAACAGAAGATGCAAACGTAGGAGGATGTGACGGTGAACTTTGATAGAGGGTGAGAGTGCACCCAATTTGAAACAGACTGAAGCCTGGCACGGGGGGGGGGGGGGGGGGGGGGGGGGGGTCACGGCCTGACCACTGTAGTGGAGGGGTGTGTGTGTGTGTGCACGCGGGGTACTGTCAATGTGGATAAACCCAGGCACCTCACTAAGGAGAAGGTTGGCAATAACATGGGGATACATCTACTTTGACAATCACGGGGAAACCAGAGATAAATTGATGGGAGTGTACCCTTTCCGGATAACAATGGCACATCTCTTAAATCTTACACCATATTGAACGCGGTTTACCCGGTTATGAGCTCAGAACTTGAACTTGTGCGTCGTGGTGACCCAAAATGTCTTTTAGATAATGATACGTCAACGGGTGATCACCACAACCAGCAGGGCTTTATGGAAGGTGGAAAACAGGGAGTTAGGGGAAATCAGTAAGTCACATCCTGCAGTCTGCAGTGGAAGTCGAGGTTAGTACGGTCAGTGACAACTGGAGGGATGTGAAGCAACATCAGTTCAGAACATAGTTCTCACCCGACATGGAACAGAGGAGGATGAGGACTGGGGAGGATCTAACAGTCTGATAAACAGAGGACAGACACGACTGAAGCTCGGACAGAGACAACACCGCTTGGGAACAGGGAGACAGTGCCTTAACACAGGATTCAGTACAGGGGCAGTGCATAATGCAGTCAGAGGCAGCCAGGGAGATGGGGGGAAGTAAACTCAAATCTGTTTCAATAACTGAGTGGAAGTCGATTGTGCAGCTGCTTTATTAAGCAGAAATCCTTCTTCTTGGCAGCGGTTCAGGTAGGATCCAGGATCACAGCTCATTTCCTCACCCTCGGGATTTTGTCTCCCAGCGGAATGCTGGTGATAGCCTGTGGTACAGAAACACAAACCACAACCGAG